>NC_043018.1:20174279-20181779 GCF_006345805.1 Octopus sinensis | reverse complement strand
TTTCTTGCAACGATTAAATAGAAGCTGTACTGCCTGGGTTTACATGGGTCTGTCCACTATATGTGGATTTTTTGTTTTTTAGAAGAAGCACTCCGTCGGTTACGACGACGAGGGTTCCGGTTGATCCGAATCAACAGAACAGCCTGCTCGTGAAATTAACATGTAAGTGGCTGAGCACTCCACAGACATGTGTACCCTTAACGTAGTTCTCGGGGATATTCAGCGTGACACAGAGAGTGACAAGGCCGGCCCTTTGAAATACAGGTACAACAGAAACAGGAAGTAAGAGTGAGAGAAAGTTGTGGTGAAAGAGTACAGCAGGGATCACCACCATCCCTGTCGGAGCCTCGTGGTGCTTTAGGTGTTTTCGCTCAATAAACACTCACAACGCCCGGTCTGGGAATCGAAACCACGATCCTATGACCGCGAGTCCGCTGCCCTAACCACTGGGCCATTGTGCCTCCATATGTGTATGTACACACACACACAAGCAGCTGAGAAGGGGTTCCTCTGAAGGGTCTCTGAAATAACATTACTCGAGGGGGTGCATAGTTCGGAGATCAAGGAATCCCTCTAGGTTGTTATTTGAGAGGGCACACAGCTCAGAAATTAGGGGATCCTTCTAGATTATTATTCAAGAGGGTGCATAGCTCAGAAATCAGGGAATTCCTTTAGGTTGTTACTGGAGAGGGTGCACAGCTCAGAAATTAGGGGATCCTTCTAGATTATTATTCAAGAGGGTGCATAGCTCAGAGATCAGGGAATTCCTTTAGGTTGTTACTTGAGAGGGAGCACAGCTCAGAAATTAGGGGATCCTTCTAGATTAATTTTCAAGAGGGTGCATAGCTCAGAGATCAGGGGATCCTTCTAGATTATTATTCAAGAGTGTGCATAGCTCAGAAATCAGGGAACTCCTCTAGGTTGTTACTTGAGAGGATGCACAGCTCAGAAATTAGGGGGTGCATAGCTTGGAGATCAGGGAATTCCTCTAGGTTGTTACTTGAGAGGGTGCACAGCTCAGAAATTAGGGGATCCTTCTAGATTATTATTCAAGAGGGTGCATAGCTTGGAGATCAGGGAATTTCTCTAGGCTGTTACTTGAGAGGGTGCACAGCTCAGAAATTAGGGGATCCTTCTAGATTATTATTCAAGAGAGTGCATAGCTCAGAGATCAGGGAATTCCTTTAGGTTGTTACTTGAGAGGGTGCACTGCTCAGAGATCAGGGGATCCCTCTAAGTCGATCCACAACTCCTTTGCATCAAGAGGTCACAGCTATGGTGCTACACAATGAGTGTATAAAAAAGCTATAAAAAAGAATCAGAAGTCTGTTTCTTCAAGACAAGAGACCGAGGAATAAACCCAAGAACGAACTGGTTGACTAAGATCCATAGTCTCAATTGGTGATGCTTAGGAATCCAGGAAGAAGAAGGAAAGTATAAGGATGGTTGCTTCTGACATGATCCTACAGACTCTACCCCAACAACCTTTCTAGGTAGGGTGAATAGGGGAGATGGATGGTTAGCTATGTAAGTTCAAGCCTGTCTCAAGCCTCGGGACCCAAATGGGGAGGTTGGAAGATTATATTGGTTTCATGGTGTTTAGGCAACAGAAATTATGGCATTACAACCTGCCTCCAGAACAAGAAGCCAGCCAACCATTGGTTTAGCCCCATCCTACCAAGCTTCGACTAGACCCTTTTTTCAATGCACTGAAGAGACGTGATATGATGGGTCTTGCTCAAGGACTCAAGGAATTATCTAGTCCAAGAACTGAACCCACTATCTATAAGTATTTGTGTGTGTGTGATCATTATTCTAATGTCCAATTTGCCATGCTAGCAAGGTCAAACGGAATTTATTGAGGTAGTTTTCTATGGTTGGGTGCTCTTCCTGTCACCAACTCTTACTTGTTTCTAAAATGCTTCGTCGCATGTTTTCTCTGAATATTGGAAATATACAACACATCATGTATGATGACATTGCCTTCTTTTAACAACTATCCATGTCTAAACGAGATGCAAGCGTGCACCACATACGTTAAATTTCTTCACCCAACACATCTATCTATCTGTCTATCTATATATGTGTGTGTGTGTGTGTGTAGAAACATAAACACACTCACACACACACACACATATATATATATGCATTCTTTTAATCTTTTACTTGTTTGAGTCATCTTGACTGTGGCCATGATGGAGCACCGCCTTTTTAGTCGAAGAAATTCACCCTTGGACTTAAGCCTGGTACTTATTCCATCGGTCACCTTTGCTGAACCGCTAAGTTACGGCGGACGTAAACACACCAACATCAGTTGTCAAGCAATGGTGTGAGAACAAATACACACACACATAAATATATACATACATATATATGACTGGCTTCTTTCAGTTTCTGTCTACCAAATCCACTCACGAGGTTTTGGGCGGTCAGAGGACATAGTACAAGACACTTGCTCAAGGTGCCACACAGTGGGACTGAACCTAGAACCATACAGTTGGGAAGCTAACTTCTTACCACACAGCCATGCCCGTACCTCTGTATGTGAATATATATATATATATATTATATATCTATATATATATATATATATAATTACACACACATATATTATTATATATGTATGTACATATAATATATGGTTTGCACATATGTCTAAATGTACAAACCTTATGTACATATCTACAAGCCATCCCATCCACACCACAGCATGAAAGGAACAAACACCTACAGTAAAAAAAAAAAAAAAATATATATGGACATTATATATATACTATATATATATATATGCATATATATATATATGTATATATATATGCATATATATATATATATATATGCATGTATATGTATATATATATATGCATTGTATATATATATATAATATATGCATGTATATAGTATATATATATGCATGTATATATATAGTATATATATTATATATATGCATGTATATATATATATATATATATATATATATAATGCATGTATATATATATATAATATATATATATGCATGTTATATATATATATATATATATATATATGCATGTAGATATATATATATATATATATATATGCATGTATATATAATAATATATATATATATACATGTATATATATATATATATATATATATATGCAGTATATATATATATATATATATATATATGCATGTATATATATATATATATATATATATGCATGTATATATATATCTATATATATATATGCATGTATATATATATATATATATATATGCATGTGTCATGTGCATATATATATATATATATATATATATGCATGTATATATATATATATATATATATATGCATGTATAGATTATATAATATATATATGCATATTATATATGTATATATCTATATGCATGTATATATATATATATATATGCATGTATATATATATATATATATATATATGCATGTATATATATATTATATATATATATTGCATGTATATATATATATATATATATATATGCATGTATAGTATATATATATATATATATATGCATGTATATATATATTATATATATATATGCATGTATATATATATATATATATATATATGCATGTATATATTATATATATATATATATATGCATGTATTATATATATATATATATATATATGCATGTATATATATATATATCTATATATATATGCATGTATATATATATAATATATATATATATGCATGTATATATATATATATATTATATATATATGCATGTATATAATATTATATATATATATATATATAGATATATATATATATATATATATATATAATAGATATATATATATATATATATATATATATATATAATAGTATATATATATATATATTATGTGTATAAGGCATTTCTTACAAACAAACGAGAACGAAAGAGAGATTAAGGGACAAACCTGCCGACAGCGAAATTCTTGTGCGATAAAAAGGGGTAAAAAAAAAAAAGGGGGGGGGGAAGATGAGCAAAATTTACTTCCAGCTGATCTAAAGCAAATATAAAGATATTTAAAGGAGTTAACTTATCTCTGCTGATAAAACATTCAGTACCTCATGGAGAATGGGAAACATAGCGGTAATGTGTTAGCAAATATGGCAGTGGCTATATTTATCCATACACCTCACTCTTGCTTATTTAAGTTATCTGTTGTGGCCCTGGGCAACGCGTAACATCATCCTGATTTGACTCGGGAGTCGGCTGATGTGATTACAGCTACCCTGCTTGTTGCTTCCACAAGTATTTGGCTGTATGATAAAGGACACGAGCAAATATATGAAACCACACACATACACGATATATACTCTTTACTCTCTTTTACTTGTTTCAGTCATTTGACTGCGGCCATGTTGGAGCACGGCCTTTAATTGAGCAACTCGACCCCGGGACTTATTCTTTTGTAAGCCCAGTACTTATATCCTATCGGTCTCTTTTGCCAAACTGCTAAGTAACAGGGACATAAACACGCCAGCATCGGTTCTCAAGCAATGCTGGGGGACAAACACAGACACACACGCATATATATATACATATATACTACAGGCTTCTTTCAGTTTCTGTCTACCAAATCCACTCACAAAGCTTTGGTCGGCTGAAGGCTATAGTAGAAACTCTTAAGCAAGGTGCTGTGCAGTACGATTGAACCTGGAACCATGTGGGGGGAGCATGACTCTCCATTGGTAGACGATGTGTCAGCGTTCTGTAATTTCTGGCTTCACAACCTAGGCAGATGATTCGTTTATAGTGCTTCAATGTTTTGTGTCGCCATAAGCTCCCTCCCTCCATCAGAACGACATTACCTGTACAGGTGCACATGTCTGCTGTGCATCAGATGTTGAAAGAATATAAACTGAAGTGTTTTGCTCAAAAACGCAACACAACACCTGGTCTGTGAATCAAAACGATCTCGCAATTGCAATGCCATGACCACTAAGCTATGCACCTTCACATTTTTAATATATACACCACATATATATATATATATATATCACACATACGACGGGTGCAGGAGTGGCTGTGTGGTAAGTAGCTAGCTTACCAACCACATGGTTCTGGGTTCATTGCCACTGCGTGGCATCTTGGGCAAGTGTCTTCTACTATAGCCTCGGGCCGACCAAAACCTTGTGAGTGAATTTGGTAGACAGAAACTGAAAGAAGCTCATCGTATATATATATGTATATATATATATATATATATGTGTGTGTGTGTATATGTTTGTGTGTCTGTTTGTCCCACCAACATCGCTTGACGACTGATGCAGGTGTATTTACGTCCCTGTAACTTAGCAGTTCGGCAAAAGATACTGATAGAATAAGTACTGGGCTTACAAAGAATAAGTTTTGGGGTTGATTTGCTCGACTAAAGGCGGTGCTCCAGCATGGCCGCAGTCAAATGACTGAAACAAGTAAAAGAGTAGAATATATACACACACACAAATACATATTATATGTTTACCCACCATTGCTTGACAACTGGTGTTGATGTGTTTACATCCCTGTAACTTAGCAGTTCACCAAAAGAGTCCAATAGAATAAGTACTAGGCTTACAAAGAATAAATCCTGGGGTTGATTTCTTTGAATGAAAAACCTTCCAAGGTGGTGCTCCAGCATGACCACAGTCAAATGACTGAAGCAAGTAAAAGAGTGAAAGAAGAACAACACACACACACACACACACAACACATACATATTAAGCAACAAATATATATGTGTATCATCATCATCATCATCTTTTTAACATCTTCTCCGTGCTAGCATTGGTCAGGCAGAATTTTGATGAAGCAGATTTCCTACAGCTGGATGCCTTTACTGCTGCCAGCCCTCGCCTGTTTCCAAGCAAAGTAATTTTCCCCTATGGCCAGACATATTCTTACACAGCTGGAGTCTATTGACTAAAATAAGTGAAGGCTAACACCATGTGGGCAAAATCATTTGTGTGGTAGGTGAAGCCACCCTCAGGCACATATGTAAAAATTTTTGCACCAGTAGGGTATGCCTGTTCCTGGCGACACAAAACATTGAAGCACTATAAACGAATCATCTGCCAAGGTTGTTAAGCAAGAAATTACAGAACACAGACACATCGTCTACCAATGGAGAGTCATGCTTCCCCACCACATGGTTCCAGGTTCAATCCTACTGCACGGCACCTTGCATGTAGTGCACACTCATTGGAATTTTGGTTTCAAACATATTGAGTAGAGATATTGAAGGAAGTTTTGCCAAAAGTTTGATAATTCTCAAGCTAAAACCATCCAGAAAATTCAGCAGGCCTTGGTGAGAATGCCATGGACAAAACTAAGCCCAAGAAATTGTATAACAATTTCAAACGTGGCGGCACCTAAGTGTGGAGTGAGGCATGCTCAGGCAGACCATCCACAAACCAAAATAAGGAACTGATTGAGAAGGTTTGACAAAGAGTCATGGAAGACTGTCATGTAACAAATCAGGAAATTGGTCACAAAGTAGGAATTAGTGCAGGATCAGTGCATTCCAGTTTAATGGAAGATTTGTGCAGATAGAGAATGTTGGTGAAATTTGTCCCTAAGGTGCTGGTGGAGCAGTAGAAGCAACTCCACAAGAAAATTGCTCAGGACATGCCAGGCTCTGCAAACCACGACCCAGACTTCATGAAGAGCTTCATCACTGGTGATGAGACATGGGTTCATGGCCTCAGCTTCATGTGTTCTGTCATCTTGCCTGAAAACGAAAATCCGACAAACATGCAGTACAGGTCTATACTCTAGGCCAGTGGTTTTCAACCAGGGTTCGGCGGAACCTTAGGGTTCCGCAAGAAGTTACAAAACTGCTAAAATCGGCAGTAATTTTTAATTCTACCTGTGCTGATATGTGTGCATAAGACTATAAAATTATTGCACAGGGGTTCCCCGAGCCAGTGGAATATTTCCTTGGGGTTCTGCTCCAGCAAAAAGTTTGAAAAGCACTGCTCTAGGCATAATAGTCAAGAACTGATAGGGCCTACCAGCTTCAAAAGTTCTCACGCCTGCATAGGAAGGGTGGCATCACCTTCCACCTGAAGGATTTTGTCCATATATTAGTTTTGGTTGGGAAAAAAACCAAGTCAGGTATTCTTTTGAACACATCTTGTATATGTGTGTATGTGTATTTTGTTGTTATGCTCAATTATAATTAAAACAATTTTACGTTAATCTGATGGGTTATTACTAATTAATTATTCTTAAACTAGAATGGTATTGACAGGGACTTCGAAGTTCCGGTCAGTTAAGCCATTATTGGACGTTCAAAACCAGCCACTTCCAGTTGACGCAACCAAGGATGATCAAGCCCCAAATATTTCATTCGCTGAAATTGCTACAGGCTCGACTCAAAGGAATCGAGTGCCGTGTTGCTATATCAAGGCACTTACCAAACTTATTCTGTCAAAGTGCCTTGGCACGAAAGTATTGCCCCCCCAAGCACGACACACTGTGCCCCCCGAGTCACTCTGTTT
>NC_043018.1:20171259-20174179 GCF_006345805.1 Octopus sinensis | reverse complement strand
CATAACACATATATATATATATATACACACACATATATATATACATACACACATGTATGCATACATACATAACACATACACACACACACATAACACATACATACACACACACATACATACACACATACACACATATATATATATGTGTGTGTGTCTGTGTGTATATACACACAGAAATACGAACATATGTACATAGACATACATATTTAAACACAAACCTGCATATATATAACCATACATACACAGACACACACAAATATATATTTATATACAACATATACACACACAAACAAACACACATATATATACACACACAACTATATACGTATATATATCGTTTGTACATAAAACCGAAGGAGAAGCACACTAGCCAGACAGACATGGGTGTATACACAGATAAACACATGCGTGTATACAGAGAGAGAGAGAGAGACATATAACACTAACGTACATATAGACAGACAGATATATATATATATATATATATATATATATATATATATACCTTACAAACATTACATAGACATGTATACAGAGTTCTTTATACACACGCAGACATGCATCGACATATATTCGCACTGAAGGCGGAAATGAACAAAACGTCTACAAACCGCGGAGTTGAACATTGCTGTTTGAAGAAGGAAAGAAGGCGAAGAATGGAAGCCGGATGGGTGTTAAATGAGTGATGAAGGCAGACTATTTTGACCGACTGACAATGTGAAAAGCAGCAGCAGGAACGAACGGTAGAGGACAGAAAACACACCGAGTGTGAACAGAGCCACCAGTGCCCGTCGTGTTGTAGAGAGAGAGAGAGAGAGAGAATGAGGTGAGGTGTGGTCAGAGCATTTGACAGTTACAGGGAAGTTTTCGGGTACTGTTGTGATGCTGGATGGTTGAGAGAGAGAGGAAGAGAGAGAGACAGTTGTGTGTGTGTGTGTGTGTGTGTGTGAAGGAAGATAAAGGGTGGAACGACGGTGGAAGAGACGAAAAACGGGATGTGAAGGAGAGAAAATTTAGGAAGAACGACAGAGGAAGGCGAAAAGAAGGCACAGATATTAAGGACGAGGCGTAAAAGGGAATAGAACTCAACCGAAAAAGCCAGTCGCGATGATGAGTTGAGTTTAGGTACGAGTGGAGTTTAGTACAGAGATCGGACGAGAATATAGAAAAAGAAAAACAGAACAAACGGAGTATAAAACTTAAAAAGAAACTGCATGTAGAGCGATATACATACCCCGGGTAGGCCGAACATCGGTATGACAGCAGAGCAAAGAGTGACATTATTTATCGACAGCAACTAGTTGAAGGCCACAGCGGCTCCTATTATGAATGAAAGGCGGTGATGTGTTGAGGTGCGGCGTGGACATCGATCTCGGTACACGGGTACTTTACATGTTTACAGCGGGCAGCATTATGTATGAATGTGTGAGTGAGTGTATATATATATATATATATATGTATGTATGTGTGTTTGTGTGTGTATGAACTTCTTGGTGGTGCGGCTAAGAGCGGTCTGTCTGTTCGATGGTTACACTCGTTTCTTTGACCTGCACTGACCACCGACGACGGGAAGGACCGATAGTCGGAAGGTGGTGGAGGTAACAGTGAGGTGAAATACATTTATAAATATATCGTTTGGAGTCTTCAGAGCTTATCAGAGAAAGAAAGAGAAAGAGAGAGAGAGACAGGAAGAAAGAGAGCCTCCCCCCTCCCCCACTGGAGAGACTGAATGAAATAGCGCGAGCACAATACGGTCGGGGAGTGGTGGGGCAGATCCAGTAAAGTAGGTGGTGGTGGCGGCAGTCGTGACCGGAGGTGGTAGTAGTGATAGTGAATCTATGAATGAGATATCTCGGCCGTGAGGTACGATGTGGGACGGAAAGCAAAAGAGCATATTATGTGAGGTTTGTATAGATATATATATACTTTTTACTGGCTTCTATCAGGGGTACGTACCACACACACACACACACACACACATATATTTAATATAATATATATATATATATATATATATGTATATATATAGACCGAGAGATAGAGTTAGATAAACGACATAGGTATACAAATATGCATTAAAAATGTTATACACGCGCTCTATCGACACAAATTTTTGTATGTGTACGTATATGCTGGTTATGTGTGAGTATATATGTGTGTGTTAATGTGTAATATATATATATACATAGGCACAAAGGTGTGTTTGGGTATGTTTACATACATACACACACACATGCAGGCAGGCACAACGCACACACGTACACTGCGAGAATAACAAGGATTTCGTAACAAATCACCAGGCTTCGAAGCTGATGTTCCGGAACAGAAATCGTGAGGCATGTTAAGGCGATGTGGTGGTATTCATGCTTTGCTCAAAACTTCAAAAAAAAAAACGAAAAAAAACAGCATTAGCTAAACCTCCTACAAACACACACACACACACACACACACACACTAATAAATCTGTCAACATAATATCCACACTGCAGGGGTGGTCACAGACAAAACGTGACCGACGAACGAAACAATGGACAGAGTTAGTGGAAAGAGAGAGAGAGAGAGATTGAAAGAAAGAGGAGAATGAATGAGCGAGTGAAAGAGAGAGAGAGTGTGTGTGTGTGTGTGTGAGTGTGAGTGAGTGTGGATGGAATACGCTGGAGTGAGAGTTTATGGAGTGGAGAAGAAACAATAGAGATTAGAAGAGGAGGAGCGAAAGAATGTTACAAGGAAAGAAAAAAGCAAAAATCCACCCAAGGTGGGATGGGCGAGAAGAAATGTAAGAATGAGTAAGGAGCTTTAAATCTGGAAGGACTCGGGTAGTCAGACGAGTCGAGCAAATTCACTTATTTTATTGACACCCAAGGTTGAAAGGCAAAGGCGACCTCAGCGGGACTTGAACGCAGAACGTAAAGACGGACGA
>NC_043018.1:20166259-20168759 GCF_006345805.1 Octopus sinensis | reverse complement strand
GCTCCACGCTTTACATCCATCTGTCTTTGCATTGCCTCCCTCCTCTCCATCATTCGTTGCCCCGGTGGAAAATAAACGAAAAATTATCATCATCATTATAATTTGTACTCTCCGAAATATTTCTGGCGAGCTTTGTTTTATTTTTTTTCTGCTTTTTTTGTTGCTCTTGTATGTCCAATAAAGAAAGTAGCATCATTTTATTGAGTTTTATCGACAAGGAAACGATGAAAAGCTTAAGTCGACCTCTGTTCAAATACCCCCGAGGTCAACTTTACCTTTCGGCCTTTCGGAGAATAAAATAAGCATTTGTCAAGCACTAGAGCCAATGGCATTGACTGGCCCCCACTTTCCCTAAAATTTCAAGTAGAATCGTTAGCACGCCGGACAAAAAAAAAATGCTTGCGGCATTTGGTCCATTTTTATGATGTGAGTTCAAATTCCACAGGACGCGACTTTGCCTTTCATGCTTTTGGGAAGCATCAAGTAAGCGCTAGTTAAACACAGTAATCAACTTCGCCCCACATCGGAAACTGCTGGCCTTGTGCCAAAATTTGAATCCATTTATCGATTGCGGCATTTCGTCTGTCTACGTTCTGCGTTCAAATTCCGCCGAAGTCGCCTTTGCTTTTCATCTTTCCAGGGTCGATAAAATAAGTACCAGTTATGCACTGGGGTCAATGTAATCAACTGATCCCACCGCCGAACTGGCTTTATTCCAAAATTTGAAACCATTATTGAGTGAGAGAACAGCACACGCCATCAAAGTGGCGCTGGAGTACAAATATACAAAGCTCAACATACCCAATATGATTACCCGTCTGATAAGGGTACGTCAGGTACATGCATCACAAACATACGTACCTGATATGGTGAACTCATATCAAAATAAACTGCGCATCACCTTGCAAGTGGGCTCTAGACAGAATTTTTTTCAGGCCGAGTAGCGCCACCCACTCAAAAGGTCTCTGAGTGAGATGATGCTTAAAGATGATGAACGAAACACCCGTTTTCAGGGGTGAATTATTCAAACCCCAAAGAATTCCTATGCTGCTCCCCCACTACTTCTGCTCATGATCAGAGATGCACATATCATCAGCCACTAAGGGACATGGTCAACTGGTTAAGGTCAAACAATGGACAAGCAAATCTGTGGTATTGAGCAGAATATTTGTTGTTAGCCCATCTTTTATACCAAGACAAAACAATGTACATGATAACACTTCCAATCAGTTAAGATAAGAAGCCACGAGAGCCACTGCCTGGTACTGCATCAGGGCATTTATTATTCAATCAACATCAGTCAATGTGAAATACATTGTGGTGCCTGTTCTGGCTCTTTGAGTTCTGACAGCAACACCTGCAACAAATCTGATGCCAAGTTGTATTGGCCCAATTTAAGGACTTTTCCCATAAGTAACCATTGGAAACACAGAGAGGGCAGACTGACATGCATTTGCAGCTTACAGTCTTCCTCCAAAAAATCTGACCCAGGCTTGCTCATACATGTGGAGATGAATGGCCAGCCTTGACCGATTGAAGTCTGGAATATGCATCTTACCGCTTTAGGTACAGTGCAGGAAGCCCTTCAATATTAGCCTGTTTAAAGAGACATGAAGTCACTTGTTCCTCATGGAAACTTGAGGTAGCATCTCGGACAAGGGCTAACAACTCCTCTTGGTTCCAATGCCTAGGGGTTTATGGTAAAATCTGAAAGTCCAGTAGAACAGGTGAAGTGAAGCAAAAGGTAACATTGGGGATGGGTGTGAGTAGTTGACAAACACCACCACCACATCCACTATCATTACCACCATCTCCACAACCATGACCACCACGACCACTGGCACCACCACCACCACAGGAGCATACCTCCAGACCACTTCAGCCCTAAAATAGGAAGTATGTCTGTTTCAAAAAAGAAATTGGTCTCTGATCTAAAATGTTTTATACAAACAAAATGTTAGGAGGATTGGCAAAAAAAAAAACAAAAAAAATATAAAAAAAAACCCCCAAATTAATAAATCAAAAATAAAAATGAAAAACAAAGTAAACAAACAAATAAAGAAGCAAAAACGGAAAGGATCGGAATTTGTAGAGAATCTCAAATCCTGTTTTATGTTTTGGTTCTGTTTTGATCATGTGACCAAACAGGCACAAATTATTTACTACTTGAATGAGGTTGTTGTTGTTGTTGTTGCTGTTGTTGTTGACAGTGGGGGTGTGGGGGTGGAGCTTTCTCACACCCCCCCCCCGTACCCACACCACACCTCGACTTAATTGGCTGATAGGGAAGAGAATGAAAATAAGAGGGTGGTGATGATGATAGTGATGATGGTGGTGGTGGTGGTGATGATGATGATGATTGTGGTGATGATGATGATGATGATGATGGTGGTGGTGGTGATGATGATGGTGGTGGTGGTGGTGGTGGTAATGATGATGATCATAGTGGTGGTGGTGATAGTGATGACGATGACAATGGTGGTAGTAGTGATGATGATGA
>NC_043018.1:20153759-20161259 GCF_006345805.1 Octopus sinensis | reverse complement strand
AAAAGTATTCCTCCGTCACATGTAATCCTTACTTATCCGCACTGTTTGAAATTAATCTCGTATTATCTCAAAGCTTCGAGATTTGAATGGTATGATCATTTATTTTGGGAGTGACATTGTAGGGTAGGTGCGAGAGGTCGGATTTGACCATTTTCAACAAGAAATTCTTTTATGTAGAAAATCTTTTAGTCGGATTAGGCCAGATATGATATACCAAAGGGTTAAAGTCTTCATAGCTGAAGGTTCCGATAAAACATGGCAATAAATCTTGAAAACCACTTGGAGCAAATTCTTTAAATGCTACATTCCCACACCATTTTATGCATTGCTATTTCTGCCCTGTATTTATTTCTTTGAATTACATGCAATTTTTTATCGAGGAATTTCTGTTTTGTAAGTATTTAGGCCTACTTTATTTGAAGTATATACTTCTTTTCGTAATTGCAGCTTCTTGTTTTTACACTGAGGTTGTTCATAATTCCATTTGAATACAGTTATGTCCAAGCCCCAACAAGACATTTATGTTTAAATTCTTCCAAAATATCCTTAATATTTTTTTATTGCTTCCATAATGTAATTTTTATCAGAATTCTTTGACAGACTGATATCCATCATTTGCTGCTGCAATCATGTGATTTGAAAGTTCTTCTAAGAAGAGATTCCTTGAAAATGGAAATAACTCTTGAGCCACAGGCTGTAGCAGTATGTATGCATGTACACACATACACATGTTTGGAGTGAAGGGGGATTTGAAGAATGGCCAGGAACATTGTCTAAAGTCAGAACATGCCTTTGGTTTGAAATTATCCTTCTCACAATAAAATTTGACAGCAGAGCAGAAACATTCAACAAATAAATTCTATGAAACCCAAGATTTCCTCTTACGTTTCCTTTAAACTGGCTATATTTGGAGATACTGTTCTTGGAGTACCAGAATGGTAAGCTAGTAAAAGTTTAAGTTTCAAGTCCCCAATGGCATTTGCTCCAGACAACATGAGATGATATTCTTTTCTTTTCTTTTCTTTTTTTTTCTGTTTTTACTGTTTTTATATCCTGGTGCATTTTCCCTCCCATGAGATAAAATTCTCAGTGAATAAACACATTCAAAGTAACCCAGATTCCTCTCCGTTAAAAAGTAGATTTGGTGAATATCTACTTCTGTTCCATTAAGTACAGAATTCTCGTGCAGCCTAGATATTGGTACATGCGATAGATTTCACTGTTATCAATGTGCTATGAAGATGAGAACATTTCTGGAACTTTCAAATCACCCAAGAAAAGCCACAAATGTTTAAATGATATTTTCAGCTCCTGGTTTGGTCTGTTTCAAAATAACATCTGCAATCATCCATGTATTTGTGCTAAAATAATACCTATTTCTTTATTACCCACAAGGGGCTAAACACAGAGGGGACAAACAAGGACAGACATAGGTATGAAGTCGATTACATCGACCCCAGTGCGTTACTGGTACTAAATTTATTGACCTCGAAAGGATGAAAGGCAAAGTCGGCCTCGGCGGAATTTGAACTCACAACGTAACGCAGACGAAATACCTATTTCTTTATTACCCACAAGGGGCTAAAACACAGAGGGGACAAACAAGGACAGACATAGGTATTAAGTCGATTACATCGACCCCAGTGCGTTACTGGTACTTAATTTATCGACCTCGAAAGGATGAAAGGCAAAGTCGACCTCGGCGGAATTTGAACTCACAACGTAACGCAGATGAAATACCGCTAAGCATTTCGCCCGGCGTGCTAACGTTTCAGCCAGCTCGCCGCCTTAATAAATAATGCCATTTACCATATTTCTCTTGAAATACACTGCATTTGTCTCAATTAATTTTGGCAATGAAGAGGAATTAAATAAAATAACCTCTTCATTATGAAACAAGTGCTTGAAACATAACGAGAAATTTTGATGGGAAATTTTAATTCACATCACTTTAAGACAGGAAGTCTGTAACACAGAACCAGGGCCAGCTTCAGGCAGATCAGTATCAAAAGAGTTAATCCTTTTGTTACCATATTTCTTTTAAAATAATCTGCCTTTCTTCCAATTAATTTCGAAAATAACAAAGAATTCCATAAATTAACTTTGTCATTATCAAGCTGGTGTTTGGAACATAAATTAGCAGGAAATTTTGAAGGAAGGTTTTTAGATCACTTTAAACTAGAAGAATTTTTATCATGGAAGCAAGAGCGGATTCTGGTGAGTTAGTATCAAAAAGGGTTAAAATACTTGGAATCAGAAGAGATGAATTTATCACAATATTGGTGAATAGGGTAGAAAGCAGACTTTTCTAAGTCATGCTGTTTAGAATTTTAAAAGGTGACTAAGGTGAAGCAAGCGCTGTTGGTGCAAATATGAGTGGTTTTGGGCAAATATTTGACTTTTAACGGTGGAGATATGATACAAATCTGGGATAGCCGTGAAGAAGATAGAGGACAGCAAATAAATATTTATTACCGGCAACGTTGAATATTTATGCTTGTGTGTGAGTGTGTATATATATATATATATATATATATATGTGTGTGTGTGTGTGTGTGTGTGTGTATATGAATGTATATATGTGCATATATAAGGCGGCGAGCTGGCAGAAATGTTAGCACGCCGGGCGAAATGCTTTGCGGTATTTCGTCCACCGCTGCGTTCTGAGTTCAAATTCCGCCGAGGTCGACTTTGGTTTCATTCTTTCGGGGTCGATAAATTAAGTACCAGTTATGCACTGGGGTCGATGTCATCGACTTAATCCCTTTGTCTGTCCTTGTTTGTCCTCTCTGTGTTTGGCCCCTTGTGGGTAGTAAAGAAATACATATATATGTGTGCATATTTGTGTGTGTGTGTATATATATATACATATATATACATACATATATATATTCATGTGTGTGTGTGTGTATGTATGTATATATTTATATATATATTTCCCATGCCGGTGGCATGTAAAAAGCACCAACCGATCGTGGCCGTTGCCAGCCTTCCCTGGCCCTGTGCCAGTGGCACATAAAAAGCACCCACTACACTTATGGAGTGGTTGGCATTAGGAAGGGCATCCAGCTGTAGAAACACTGCCAGATCTAAAGAATTTCCCATTTGAAATTCTTCAGACAGAGAAATAGGATAATACAAATTTTATGTTCGGATGAAGCATTTACAATTCAGATAGTAATCAGGAGCAGCACAGATAGCCCTGGTAAAGGAAGAAAAGAGAAAGACACACACACACACACACTCACACATAGGCATATCAGTACATATGCACACATACACACGCATGTACATAAAGATATGTATATAAATTTCCAAGTTCCTATTTTGTTATACAAAAACTCTCCAACTAATCTTTATATTTAAAACTTGTTGTGTGTGTGAGAGTCTGTCTCCTCCGATTTAGATTCCTAACTACTCCCTCATTTTGCAGTGCAGTTTAACCAAAAGCGGGTATCTTATAGTCATGATTCATAGAGCCCTTCTGGGTACTAGCGTGCGTCTATGATTTAAAAAAAAATTTACCATCATTTTCCCGCATTTTTAATGCATTTTTTGCTTGGTTTATATAAAGGAAGTAACTCTCTAAAAATGCTTATATAGTTATTACCCTTACAAACCCGAGCAACGCCGGGCGATACTGCTAGTGTCTCCATAATTCTCAATTTTAATATGTATTTTGACTGTCATACAGCAGCAACTGAGACTACATACTGGATTGTAAAAATGGAATAAGCAGATGTGGGATTTACCCTAGCTACCTACACACACACACATATATAAAGACAAGGGATAAATAATGGTTATTACATATTTTTCTGAAATGGCTCTGATGAAAGTAACATTAATTTCTTTCAGGTTGATCAATATAGATCAAGTGAAAAAAAAACCTATCAATAATGTACCTATAATGACTACTGGAAACAGCTGTAAGCCAGAGTTGCTCTAATAAAGGGAAAAGATGTTATGACCATTATTTATACCTTGTCTTATATATATATAATTTATTAAAAAGCAGCAAATATATCACAAAAATTGCCACTCAGAGTTTCAACTTCCTGTTTATCGGACAGTTTTGTTTAGAATATTATAGAAAATAGAATGAGCAACATTCTTTATTTAAAAATGACTACAATCTATTTATATGAACTCTCTAAATACTATGGAATTCCTAATGTGTATCTAGTAGCAGGAGCATGTATGATGACATTAGGTAACCAATAACTTTGGACAAGCTTTGCATAGCATTCTACGATATTTTTACCCAAATCTTATTATATATATATATATATATATATATATATAATAACAAAGGGTAAAATTAATTAATTAAGAAGTAATCAATAATTTCACCAAGTAGAATTCGGCATGAAAAAAAGACCATTTCACGGTAAACTTAAGTAATACTTTATAATTAGGGTTCAGCAAAGATTTGCTTTACCACATACCGAAGTGTGGAAATAGCAGCTAAAACACCCTAGCTATTTCTTCTACTTTAAAAAGGGACTCCCAGAAAAACCAAAATACTTGAGAACAATCCACGCAGGCAGAGAGGAAAAATAACGAAAATCAATCAATATCTGCCTGCGTGGATTATTTTCAAGTATTTTGGTTTTTCTGGGAGTCCCTTTTTAAAGTAGAAGAAATAGCTAAGGTGTTTTGGCTGCTATTTCTAAACTTTGGTATGTGGTAAAGCAAATCTTTGCTGAACCCTAATTATAAAGTATATATACTCTTTTACATGTTTCAGTCATTTGACTGCGGCCATGCTGGAGCACTGCCTTTAGTCGAGCAATCGACCCCGGGACTTATTCTTTGTAAGCCCAGTACTTATTCTATCGGTCTCTTTTGCCGAACCGCTAAGTGACGGAGACGTAAAAAACACCAGCATCGTTGTCAAGCAATGCTAGGGGGGACAAACACAGACACACAAACATATACACACACACTTATATATATATACGACAGGCTTCTTTCAGTTTCCGTCTACCAAATCCACTCACAAGGCATTGGTCGGCCTTGTATGTATATATACACACACACACATATAGATAGACAGGCAAACATGTGTGTGTGTGTGTGTGTGTTGCTAGATCTTTCCATTGTCAGTGTCCTATTTCTGTGTGACACACCGCGGAGGTGCAGTACACGACAGAAGCAATTTGCGAGACACACTACCAAACCCAAGACACCCGAAAACAACCCTGGCACTGACGTCGTCCCGATGCATTCAGTCGATACACACAAATGCAACGAGTATTTTCTATAGCATTAATCATGCGATGGCAAGAGAAGAAAGAGAGAGAGCGAGAGAGAGAATGAGAGACAAGTTTAACTGACATAGATCAGGAGAGTTGATCTTTCAAAGGAAGCTGTGTACTTTGCACAGGAACCACTCATCTAAATGCCATCGCTTATACAGGTTGATTTCTGATAATTATCTCTTATCTTTAGCCTCACAGCGGTTCTTTATTAAACAGATTCTTCTAGTTTACCATCTTTGACAGTAAAAGAACAATAACAATGACAACAGCACAACAAAAGCGATAATAGATCATCTTTATCATCGCTGTCATCATCATCATCATCATCATCATCATCATCATCATCATCACTGTCGTTGCTTTAACGTCCATTTTCCCCATGTTTGCGTAAGTCGGATGGAGTTTAGCGATGCAGGTTTTCTATGGCTGGATGCTCTTCCCGTCACCAACCCTCACCTGTTCCCAAGAGTAACACTGCTCGTAGAACAGTGACACTCATTTACGACTATCACATGATGTCAAGAAAAAGACACACACACACACGCACGCACACACATGTACGATGGGCTTCTTTAGATTTCCTTCTACCAAATCCACTCATGAGGCTTTGGCCGACCCAGGGTTATAGCAGAAGATGCATGTCCAAGGTGCCACACTGTGGGACTGAACCCAAAACCATGTGGTTGGGAAGCAAGCTTCTTACCACATTGCCATGGTTGTGCCTTTAAAATGAATGAACTTTATTTTTTCTTTTCTTTTATTCCTTTTTTTTTGTTTCAGTCATTTGACTGCGGCCATGCTGGAGCATCACCTTTAGTCAAGCAAATCGACCCCAGGATTTAATCTTTGTAAGCCTAGATAGATAGATAGATAGATAGATGTATACATATGCATATGTGTGTGTGTATATATATATATATATATATATACATTCATACATATATGAATGTATATATATAAAACATATACATATATAAAACATGCACACACACGCACAGACACACATCTATGTATATATGTGTGTATATATATATGTATACACACACACACACACATGTATGTATGAAGGCATTAAGCCAAACTTGTAATACTCAAAAGTCTTCCATTGACTTTGATTGGTGCAGTATAACACCAGCAGTGTAAAATAATTCTAACAGAACCCACCAGTCACCTGTGCCAGCCACCGAAAGCACCTGATGCTATTCTATATTCTGTCAGATTTAAAAGAATGTCATAAGCAAGAATCTATCTGCAATATATTATGTATTTCATAACAGGAAACTGATTGATTTTAATAGCTGTGTGTTTTGTGAAAAATTTTTTTATACAGAATTGAATCGTTTAACCCATCTGTTGCCACATTTTTTGCTGAAATACACCTTTCTTTGTTCTAATTAATTTTGATAACAAAGAAGAATTTAGAAAAATATTTAATCATTATTACTCTTTTACTCTTTTACTTGTTGCAGTCATTTGACTGCGGCCATGTTGGAGCACTGCCTTTAGTCGAGGAAATCGACCCCCAGGACTTATTCTTTGTAAGCCTAGTACTTATTCTATCGGTCTCTTTTGCCAAACTGCTAAGTTACGGGGACGGAAACACACCAGCATCGGTTGTCAAGAGATGTTAGGGGGACAAACACAGACACACACACACATATATATATACATATATACGACGGGCTTCTTTCAGTTTCCGTCTACCAAATCCACTTACAAGGCTTTGGTCGGCCCGAGGTTATAGTAGAAGACACTTGCCCAAGGTGCCCCACAGTAGGACTGAACCCGGAACCATGTGGTTGGTAAGCAAGCTACTTACCACACAGTCACTCCTGCACCTTGTGAAAACTTGTGTTTGGAACATAAGTTGACATGGAATTTCGATAGAAAGTTTTAATTTAAATCACTTTCACCCTGCTGACATACATACATTCATTTCAATTAATTCGAAAATGGTTAAGAATTTAGCAAAATAGCTTTGTCGTTATTAAGCTGGTGTTTGGAACATAAACGAACATGGAATTTCAATGGAAGGTTTTCATTTCAATCACTTTAATCCTATTGCAACCATATTTCTGTTAAAACACACAATCTTTGATTCAATTAATTTTGTTCACCATCCAAGCGTGATTGTTGCCAGAGCGGTTATCTGGCCTCCGTGCTGGTGGCACGTAAAAAAAACCTTTGAAGCGTGATCGTTACCAGCATCGCTTTACTGGTACCCGCGCCAGTGGCA
>NC_043018.1:20128759-20148759 GCF_006345805.1 Octopus sinensis | reverse complement strand
AAACACAAAAAAAAAGTTTTATTCCACCATCACCACGATTTAACGTCCACTTTTCCATGCTTGCATGGGTTAGACAGTACTTGTCGAAGCAGATTTTTTTACAGCTGCATGCCCTCCCTGTCACCAACCCTCACCTGTTTCCAAGCAAGCTAATATTTCTCCATGGTTGGACATGTTTTCATGGAAGATTGGAAATGAAGGACATTGCTTGCATAAGTTTGATGGAATATGATGACGCAAATTCTCAACAGCTGGGCGCCCTTACTGTTGCCAACCATCACCTGGTTGCAGGTCAGGCAACATTTCTCCATGGCCGGACATGTTTCCATGGAATATTGGTAATGAAGGTCACTGCTTGTGTGATGGTGACATTTGTTTTCCCCTATCATACGAAGTCAAGGCAATGAGAGTAACACACACATACACACACAAACATGCACACACACATATAATGTGCTGGTGTCATGTAAAAAGCACTGGTGATGGTGCCACATAAAAAGCATCCAGTACACTCTATAATAGAGAGCTAATATTTTCTTTTCTACTCTAGGCACAAGTCTCGAAATTTTTGGTGAGTGGGGTCAGTTGATCACATTGACCCAGTATGCAGCTGGTACTTAATTTATCAACCCAAGAAAGATGAAAGGCAAAGTCGACCTTGGTGGAATTTGAACTCAGAACGTAAAGACAGACGAAATACCGCTAAGCATTTCACCCAGCGTGCTAGCGTTTCTGCTAGCTCGCCGCCCTACAGAGCTAATATATTGAAGGAAGAAATCATTTCTACAAGAGAAATGGACCCTGAGAATTTTTAAGGATAGGGGTCCTGAGAGGTTGAGAAGTTCACACTTTTCCTATGAATGTAAAAGAGAGGTTTATTCCATTCAGGCATCGAAATGGAGGTCATACTGAGAAATTACTGTTGTAATAATGATTAATGCACTGACTGTTACCCTAAATGCCAGTTAGAAGGAAATTCTGATGTCATTAAGGGACCAATTCTAAATTCATCTCTCCCCCAAAAATAAATAAATAAATAAAAATAAAACAAGACCGAAATGGTAATGCCAGAATAATTAGCAATTTCAGCGAAATATTGGAGACACTTATCAGTTTGGTGGAGAAAGTCAGAATATAGATGTGAGACAATAAACTCTGGAATTAGTTGCAATAGATTCAGTTCTATCTCATAAACAGACATATTGACAAAGAGACAATCTCTATAGATCGATGGTGTTTAAACGACATTAGACAAAGTCATTATTTAGGAAATGCAATATTAATCAACATATCCTGTAGTTAATAATGGATTTAGTGTTACCTCCACAAATATTCTCTGCCTCCTGATTGTCGTAATCTATAATGGATGACATTAGAATTTTTCACAGATTATAAAGAATGGGTATTGCCATTGCTTAATTATTTGTTTCGTATGTATTAATGAAGGATCTGTGTTGCGGATCCGTGGAATAAGCTGCCGGACGAGATGGTGAAGATGCCGATGACCACTCGGTTCAAAGTCTCCCTTGACCACAAGTGGCCTGAACTCTTTACCTGAACACCACCCTGTACATAACTCCATGTCCCCCTACATGGCCTTGCTTTTTTGCTTTTTGAGCCAAAAAATTAACTAACTAATGATAAAGTAACGAGAAATATCCAGTGTAGCTGTTACTCACAAGCAAGTATGACCAAATAGCTTGTACCACAATTTGGTGCTTATTGCTTTAAGTCCCTATGAAGTTGTGAGCATAGGTACCTTCTTAATGCTCTGACCCTTGGCCCTGCAGTACATAAAATGGAGGATGAAAGAGAGAGAGAGAGAGAGACACATGAATACTAAGCTGATAGTCATTTTCAGTTGAGTATGCTGGAGCAATGTGAAACAATGGCCTTGTTTAAGAACACAATGTGCCGTCTTGTCCAGGAATTGAACCCACAACTTTGTAATCGTAATCCAAACATATTAACCACTAGGTCTCATGCTACTAATGATACACCAAACTCATCTCATCAGTTCTTAACGACAGCATGGCCTCATTTAAAAATTGTCGTTAGTTTTTCGACACATAGATTAGGCCAGCTTTTGGCAAATATCATTAAAAAAAATCCAAAAAAAAAAAAGGATAAGATGCTATCTCTTTGAAATAAGAATAAGACACAAATAAGAAACTGGTGCAGACCGAACCAAGGAGGACCAAAACCACCAATGCCATTCAAGCTTTTTGTTCCATTAAACAGTTTTCTCTGCTCAAGTCTACTTAATTACATATTGATATATCTCTTACCTTTTTTTTTTTTTACCTGTTCTCATCATTAGACCGTGGCCATGCTGGAGCACTGCCTTATGGGGATTTTTAATCGAAGAAATCAACTCCAGGACTTATTCGTTGTAAGCCTGGTACTTATTCTATTGGTCTCTTTTGGTGAACTGCTAAGTTACAGGGACATAAATACACCAACATCAATTGTGAAAAGATGGTGGTGAGGGGGACAAACACAAAGACACACACACACATAAATATATACATATATATATATATATATATATATATATATATATATATATAATATATATACATACACACAATGAGTTTCCTTTAGTTTCCATCTACCAAAGCCATTCAGTATAGTGCTTATAACAGAAAGGGTTAGATCATATCATGATTACTGAGTGGGGCTGGTTTCCCTGCTGCCAGGCAACCGATATGGAACAGTTTGAAGCACTAAAAGATGGATAGGACATGACTACATGGGTTCATATATATTTATATAAGAGAGGCTGGCAGAAACATTAGCACACCGGGCGAAATGCTTAGCAGTATTTCATCTGCCATTACGTTCTGAGATCAAATTCTGCCACGGTCGACTTTGCCTTTCATCCTTTCAGGGGTCGATTAAATAAGTACCAGTTACGCACTGGAGTTGATATAATCGACTTAATCCGTTTGTCTGCCCTTGTTTGTCCTCTCTGTGTTTAGCCCCTTGTGGGTAATAAAGAAACATATATTTATATAAGAAGGACTATAAACTCAGAGGTGTAAGACTAGTGAAATGCCATGGAGAAAGATTCTTCAATTAGATTTGGCTTGAAAAGAGGAAAGGATCATTCTGATAGATTATTAACCCTGGCCAAAATATTTAATCTGTTTTATGTTCAAACTGACCAGATCCAGGCTCTCACACCTACCCTACAATGCTATTCTACATTAGCTAATTATACCATCAAGATCTTGAAGATATGAGATAATGCATGATTAATTCAAATCAATGTGAATCAATAAGCATTATGTTTGATAGAATAATCAGAACACTAAAGGGTTAAGTGATCTTCTATTGCTGATATATGAGTGTCCAGATTTTTCTGAAGGACCTGCACAAATGATCTATTTCTAGTGGTCAAATGTCTGTGCCACACATTAGGTCACTCCCTCCATCAAATCAGCATAGCTTGCGCGGGGAGTACTGTAGTTCACTTGAAGCATTGTGTATTGTTTGTAAAGAATAAAAAGTTTTGAATGGTTCAACAATGCACAACAATACAAACAAAGGGCTATACACCTAGCCCACTGTTTGTATTATAGTACATTGTTGTACCATTCAAAACTTTTTATTCTTTAAACAATACCATCTCTCTCTTTCAGAGAGCCACTGAGCAGCTATATGCGCACATACACACACGGCAGTAGCTCCCGCCTACTGAATTCAATCACAAAGCTTCAGTCGACTCGGGCTATAGTGGAAGACACCTACCCAAAGTGCCACGCATTGGGACTGAACCCGAAACCATGTAGCTAGGAAGCAAGCTCCCTAACCACACAGCCATGCCCGCGATCTATATATATATACACTAGCACTATAACCCAGCATTGCCAGGTCTAGTGCTAGTGCTTGTTGTTGGTTGCCGTGTCACAGTAAAAACTTCTCCCTAAATCTAAAGCTAAGTTTCTTATCACATTTCAGCCCAGGCCAGTTTTGTTGTTTCTGAACTAGTTTGGAGTTTTTTTATGAGAGAAATTGATATTCTCTGGACTTTGGTTTTCACACCTGGAATGGCATAATCATGGGATATTAGCAGGACTGTGCACATGCCATTAGTCGGACAAAAAAGGAGGCAGAAGAAAGCGAAAAACTTGAATTTGCCCGCAAAATAACTTATGAGCATTAGGGGTCAGTTTATCAATTTTTTAAATGGCTTTCAGGGGTGACTGGGGAAATGAAAAGATCTTCATGGCCACCCTCAGACAGTTTTGAAAGCCCATAGAAAATGTGAGCCTTTTATGTGAAAGACTGTGGATTTGTATAAAGGACACACAGACACAGACATTTTGCCGTTTTTATATATATATATACACACACACACACAATATATATATACATACACATACATATATATATATATATATATACACACACACATATATATATACATTCATACATACACACACATATAATGATGAAGATGATGATGATGGAATCTCATGTCAAGGATGATGTATCAGTTTTCAGGTTTCGCTGAATGACCTACACAAATGATCTGTTCACGGGGGTCAAATGCACATGCTGTACTCACTCCCTCCCTCCCTCCCTCCCTCTATCAACATTACCTGAACAGGTACACAGTGCACCACATGTCAGGTGTCAAAGTGATCACAGATCAACAGGAGATGAAATGTTTTGCTCAAGAACACAATGCACCAGCCGGTCCAGGACTTGAAACCACGATCTCACAATTGCGAGTGCAGCACCCTAACCACTAGGCTACGTGCCCTCACACTCGATAATGAAGAGTAATAACAGATTAACAAAACTATTGAAGATTTCCTTGTTCATTATGTAATTTTCTCCAATATTAATTCTATCAATATTGTTGTATATTGATATCAATCAACTAATAATGGTTTAATCAGAGATATTCTGTGTAAACTGAAGTAATTACATTGTGACAGAGTAATGGTGTCTACCTAGAACTCAATAGTTTTGCCTTGCTTTGTTCCACAGAAACAGATTCACACAAGAATCGGTTATTAACGGTAAAGGTCAATGACATAAAAAAAAAATGGAACACTTTGATATGTAATAGGCGCAGGAGTGGCTGTGTGGTAAGTAGCTTGCTAACCAACCACATGGTTCCGGGTTCAGTCCCACTGCATGGCATCTTGGGCAAGTGTCTTCTGCTATAGCCCCGGGCCGACCAATGCCTTGTGAGTGGATTTGGTAGACGGAAACTGAAAGAAGCCTGTCGTATATATGTATATATATATATATATATATGTATGTGTGTTGTGTGTCTGTGTTTGTCCCCCTAGCATTGCTTGACAACCGATGCTGGTGTGTTTATGTCCCCGTCACTTAGCGGTTCGGCAAAAGAGACCGATAGAATAAGTACTGGGCTTACAAAGAATAAGTCCCGGGGTCGATTTGCTCGACTAAAGGCGGTGCTCCAGCATGGCCACAGTCAAATGACTGAAAAAAGTAAAAGAGTAAATGATACATAATAATCATCATCATCATCATCGTTTAATGTCCGCTTTCCATGCTAGCATGGGTTGGACGGTTCAACTGGGGTCTGGGAAGCGAAGGAGGCTGCACCAGGCCCTTCTGATCTGGCAGTGTTTCTACAGCTGGATGCCCTTCCCAACGCCAACCACTCCGTGAGTGTAGTGGGTGCTTTTTATGTGCCAGGTGAGGCTGGCAACGGCCACGATCAGATTGGTGCTTTTTACGTGCCACCGGCATGGAGGCCAATCGAGGCGGCGCTGGCAACGGCCACGATCGGATGGTTCTTGTACGTGCCACTGGCACTGGTATCACAACTGCAATTTCCATTGATTTTTGATCAATTTCGATTTCGATTTCGATTTCACTTGTCTCAGCAGGTCTTCGCAAGCATCAAAATATAAGTGAATATAATGGAGAATGTAATGTTTTAAAATCGCACCACAACTCCATTGTGACATGCATGCGTGTATACATGTGAGTGTGTAAATAGATAGATAGGTATACAGAAGACAAATTATGATCAGGTGACCATAGTAAAAGGTATTAGGTATACATTACTATACAAAATTACCAAATTCTATAATTCTTGTATATAAAAGATACGATGGGTCAATTGCCCCCATTTTATAATTTTAATTTCGCGCTTGTGCATTGTTTGTTTTTGATTTTGTCGACTACACAGTATAGTAGGGTCAGTTGGGCACCATCTGTGAGTAAAACAGCACCATGATACAATTCTTTCTGCCAGAAATTTGGAAACACACTGTACTGCTTGTTATTCACGCTGGAAGCTCCAATATGAAATTTTCAGAGTCAATGTGAGAATAGTTTAAATTCCATCATGATTGACAAATAAAACAGAATCCATTCAACACTTTGATGATAATTTATGAATGATGAATAAAGGATCAAGATAGCATTGGTAAATCTTGTATGAATTAACTATTATACTACAGCCTAGAAGGATACGCATTCCATGACAGTTTTTTAGGGTAATTTCCAGTGTTGGTTTGTAGCACTTTGGGATAGTGCTGTAACGTTTCCGAATAATAAGCACCTTGGAGAAGAAATCTTAGTTGCCAAATGCGACATATTCTAACTTTCAGATATATTTTATAAACTAAATTTTCTGAACAAACAGCTACAAGGTAAAAATACAAATCTTTTAATTTCCAAAGAAGCCCTTGGAGGTTTCCTTCAAAACGCTTAATCTGTTCAGGATTAACATTAGGCCCTTTAGGAGGAAATGCAAGAAGATGATATTTTTAGTACACATTGAGCACTTGAAGAAATTGCACAATGATATGGAAATTAGGGTCAAAGACCTCTTTGAAATGATCATTCCAAGTTTGCATGGCAGACCCCTTTGTGATAAATACAGCTGATGTTGATATCAGACTACAAGAAAGCCTTATTGATTTGCAGAGTAATCAAATTGCACAAGCTGAATTTAATCATGAATTTAATAACTTATGGAGAAGTAACGAAATTGTTCTGGAATTCCCATTGCCTTGGCAGGAAGTAAAATTATATTTCATTGCCTTCTGTACTTACTTAACTTGTTGTGACAGGTTTTAAGCGAGTGTCTTTCCTACAATTCAAAAGCTTGGTATCACCTAGAAGTTTTTGCATTTGTCTCTAACAACAATTGTACCGAAAAACTTGTTAAACTACATCAGCCACAACGATCTCATTTAAATAAATGTGGAGGCGCAATGGCCCAGTGGTTAGGGCACGGACTCGCGGTTTCGATTCCCAGACCGGGCGTTGTGAGTGTTTATTGAGCGAAAACACCTAAAAGCTCCACGAGGCTCCGGCAGGGGATGGTGGTGATCCCTGCTGTACTCTTTCACCACAACTCTCTCTCACTCTTACTTCCTGTTTCTGTTGTACCTGTATTTCAAAGGGCCGGCTTTGTCACTCTCTGTGTCATGCTGAATATCCCCGAGAACTACGTTAAGGGTACACGTGTCTGTGGAGTGCTCAGCCACTTACACGTTAATTTCACGAGCAGGCTGTTCCGTTGATCGGATCAACCGGAACTCTCATCATCGGAACCGATGGAGTGCTTCCATTTAAATAAATACGGTAAAAAGGTAATATGATATATTTTGTAAAAGGATTTTACTTTTGTGCTAAAAAAGTGATAATTTTTTAGGATAAAAAAAAGATATAAAGGTAAAGATCCTTCCCAAGTCATATAGGACCAGTTTAATCACAGTTTACTAGTTTCCATGGCGTATATATCCCACACCTGGATGGGATGCTGGTCCACTGTAGGTTTACACACTTTTGCCCGTTGAGCCAACTGGAGCAACATGAAATGAAGTATTTTGCTCAAGAATACAACACACTGCCTGGTGCAGGAATTGAAACCACAATCTTATGTTCATAAGTCCAACACTCTAACCATTCAGCCATGTGGTTTTAGGAGTTATTAAATTTCTCAAAGAAGTTTTTTTAGTTATGTGTGTCTTATCTTTTACGTGTTTCAGTCATTAAACTGTGGCCATGCTGGGGCAACACCTTGAAGAATTTTTATTCAAATAAATTATTTTTTTGAAATCTGGTACATATTCCATTGGTCTCTTTTGCCAAACTGCTAAGTTATAGTGCCATAGACATACTGACACTAGTTGTCAATTGGTGGTTGGAGATAAACAGACACAAAGCCACACACACACACGACAGGCTTCTTCCAGTTTCCATTTACCAGATCCACTCACAAGGCTTCAGTTGGCTTGAGGCTAAAGTAGAAGACAGTTACTCAAGGTGCCATGCAGTAGGACTGAACCCAGAACCACATGGTTAAGAAACAAACTTCTTACCAGACAACCAAACAAAAAAATTACAAAAAAAACCTAACGTACATTTATAAACAGTTGTTTTACTGAACCTACAAAATATTTTTGCTTTTTGAAATAGAATAATTGAGAATAAATATACAATTAACAGACTCTGATATTTTAATGGAGATCATTACTTTAATGGGAGAAAAACCTTTGAAAAGAATTGAGGTTTTTTTATGTTTATTTATCATTATAAATTTTTGTTCAAAAATTGTTTCCATTAGATATTATGAAATTTTAAATATTCATAGAAATAAATTTCATGATGATAAAACTAATTTCAAGCAATTAATATTTAAAATGTTGTTATTATTTGATAGTTCTTTTCAAATTTTATATTTTTATTAAAGGTTTTGAATGTTTCAAAAGTGATCTACCTGTTTCAACTATTGTGTTTTATTTTCCCCCCTTTTATCATAAACCTGAAATACTTCTTTCACTAACAATGTCTAGGGTGAACCTACAGCAAAACGAAAGTTACCAAGGGCTTATCATAAGCTAAAAACGAAAGTTACCAAGGGCTTGTCATGAGCTAAAATATATTAGGGACCACTTTTTTTAGTTGATTCAGTTCCTTGATTCAACATGGAAGAAGATACCCCTAAAGTATCATAATGGAAGAAGATACCCCTAAAGTATCATAAAAAACCTTCCTTCTATTATAGGTTAAACCAACCATATCTGGGCTAAATATTCTACTCATTTCATGTTCTATCCAGCCAGATCCAGCCTTTCACACCTATTCTACAATGTCATTCTAAAAATATACAATCACATAACTGAAATATCAAAAGCTATGAGATAATGCATGACTTATTCAAAACACTGAATGCTAAAGGGTTGATCCAGCTCAAATATTCTACTTGTTTTATGTTCAAACCTGCCAGATCCAGCCTCTCATACCTACCCAACAATGTCATACTATAAGTATACAACGACATCATTGAAATCGCAAAGCTATGAGATAATCCATGATTAATTCAAGGCAATATCAATAAAAAAGACATTACATTCGACAGAGTAATCTGAATGCTAAGAGTTAGACCAATCATATCCGGGCCAAGTATTCTACTCATTTCATTTACTCTGAAAGGAGTAACCTGAATGCTAGAGGGTTAAGGATTAAAATATGTAACAAAAAAGGAAAAGTGAATCAAAAAGAAAAGGCACAATTCAAAGTCACTAAAAGGATATGAGAAAATATATGGCAGCCAGGCTATTTTTAACTGTGATATGAAGACAACTGAAAGTGATAACATTACCAAACAAGCAAAAAACGTCTAGAGACTAACAATCTCACTCAATGAGCACTTGCTTCCTTTAGATAAGCTCATACAATGCAATGTCATTCGTTGTAATCTAAAGTCACGATAAAATTTAGAACACGAATTGGGTGCATTTGCACGTGTTACTGTTTTTTTTTTGCCTTGACATCATGTGAGAGTTGTAAATGAGGAGGATCTCCTCATGGAAACAGTGTCTTCCGTTTCCAGTATTCAGTGAAAACATGTCTGGCCATGGGGAAATATTCTGCTGCTTGGAAACAAGTGAGGGTTAGTAACAAGAAGGGCATCCAACTGTAGAAAAATCCGCCTGAACAAATTCCATAAATATATTGCTATAAATTAAGGATTAAACCAGCCAGGATCCCTGGTCTGGTGGTACGTAAAAAGCACTATCCGACTCGTGGCCGATGCCAGCGCCGCCTCGCCTGGCCCCCGTGCCGGTGGCACATAAAATACACCAGTCCGACCGTGGCCGTTGCCAGCCTCGCCTGGCACCTGTGCAGGTGGCACGTAAAAAGCACCCACTACACTCACGGAGTGGTTGGCGTTAGGAAGGACATCCAGCTGTAGAAACATTGCCAGATAAGACTAGAGCCTGGTGCAGCCTTCTGGCTTCCCAGATCCCCGGTCGAACCGTCCAACCCATGGAGAACAGACGTTAAACGATGATGATGATAATGATGATGATGATGAAATATATTGCTATATTCTATAAATATATTGCTTCACAGAGGCAATGACAAAAGACCGAGACCTCTGGAGGTATGCTGTAACTGAGAAGCCCCTGGCAAATAAAGTGAGTTCACAGCTGTAACCTACACCAGTGTTGCATAACCAGCCCACTCAAAAGTACCTTGGGTCGTAGAGTGACATACTGTGTTTGTGGAGACCTATTGAGTCAAGTACATCAACATCAACAGCAATATCGAAACCAAAATCAAATCAAATGGAAATTGTAGTTGTGAGCCCTATGTTGGTAGCATGTGAAAAGCACCATCGGAACGTAGCCAATGCCAGTGCCGCTTTGACTGGCTTCTGTGCCGGTGGTACATAAAAAGCACCATCCGATCATGGTCGATGCCAGCTTCTCTGGCCCCTGTGCCAGTGGCACATAAAAAGCACCTACTACACACTAAGAGTGGTTGGCATTAGGAAGGGTATCCAACTGTAGAAACAATGCCTGATCAGATTGGGGTGTAGTGCAGCCTCCTGGCTTCCTAGACTGCAGTCGAACTGTCCAACCCATGCCAGCATGGAAAATGGATGTTAAACGATGATGATGATACCTACCTTCGTTTTTTGTTTTTTGTAAATTCCCACTATATATATATATATATATATATATATATATATATATATATATATATATATATATATATATATATATGTACAGTGGAGGCGCAATGGCCCAGTGGTTAGGGCAGCGGACTCGCGGTCGTAGGATCGCGGTTTCGATTCCCAGACCGGGCGTTGTGAGTGTTTATTGAGCGAAAAACACCTAAAGCTTCACGAGGCTCCGGCAGGGTGTGCTAGTGATCCCTGCTGTACTCTTTCACCACAACTTTCTCTCACTCTTACTTCCTGTTTCTGTTGTACCTGTATTTCAAAGGGCCAGCCTTGTCACTCTCTGTGTCACGCTGAATATCCCCGAGAACTACGTTAAGGGTACACGTGTCTGTGGAGTGCTCAGCCACTTACACGTTAATTTCATGAGCAGGCTGTTCCGTTGATTCGGATCAACCGGAACCCTCGTCGTCGTAACCGACGGAGTGCTTCCACCATATATATGTACACAGCTATAAAAATAATGTATATATGTAATAACAAATAGTAATTGTATATTAGGTGCAGTGTAAATGCCTGCCGTACAGATATGTTCTGCCAATTTAATAGAACACAAAACAAAAACCTAAGAACAACAGCTAAAGTTTCAGCAGGTTTTCTTAGAACAACAATAGCTTCAGCAAAATTTTCGACCTGGCACTAAGAATGCAGCACTTACGTGATATTAGCAGAAGAGGAAAGCACCAAAGACGTGATATTCCAAAGAGTTGATCTTCAATGCAAACAGCTGCAAGTTGCAGAGAGGAGAATGAACCACATGAACAGGTAAATAAAGAGAAGGAAGAAAAGTCAGCAGCAAAAATCAGGAAGGTTAGCAGAGCAAGAGAGAGAGAGAGAGAGAGAGAGAGAGAGAGAGGAACAGAGATAGAAATAAAGAGAGAGGGAGAAAGGTGAAAGGTAGAAGGTTTAGACAATAATAGAAGCAATCTACTTGAAGCTGGAATAAGCTAAGTGAACATATGAAAATGTGATAATAACTCTGAAGCCAAAAGAGAGGAAAAAAAACCGAAACTCCCAGAATGTTCTTTTATGAATAAAACTACCAAACTGCAAACATAATGAATGATTTTTGCGTAATGAAATTTATAGCGATATTAGATCTGCTGCCATGTGGAAATTCGGACGAAGAATATTATTTTGTGAAAGAATTTATCTGAAGATTTAACCTTTGTGTTTATATTTTCGTTTGTGGTTATTTGCTTTTTGCTTTTGCTTTCGTTGTTTAAAGATGCAAGGTAGATGTTAGTGCAAGGTAAGCATAATTACATAATTAGTTCTTCCATCAAGTGAAGGTGAGAGAAAATGGGTGGGGGGTGGGGGGAGAGAAAAAAAAACCAAGACACAAAATTCCTCGAAAATTTGGAACGATTACCAAAGAGAGGAATAACAAGAAAAGCCATTTCTATCCTAAATACACAACCATCTGGAATATCGGTAAGGATGGAATCTAGAGCTAATGACTTTCTGGTGTCAGGAAGTGCATCCAGCTGTAGAAACCATACCTAAGAAGACAGTGGAGCGTGTAAACTCCTTGAACTCAAAGGATCCTATCCAACTGTGCAAACCACATCAGTATGGGAAAATACACATCAAATGATGATGATGATGATGATGGAAAACTGATCTATATCGACTTTTGGCTTTGGCTACATGCTCTCGCTTGATGCGGTTGGGATCATCCCAGGTTAGTTGTCCCAGAGATGCTATCATGCATTGAGCTGACCAGGTCGACCAGTGCTCTCCATTAGCGGTGGTGCCATACCAGGCCCTCTGCACCCTCCAAGGGATCTTCCCCAATCACGTCCAGCCATCTGGTGCAATGGCCTGATTTCTACAAATTTAATTTCTAAAGTTGTCTTAATTTTACCAATTTTGAAACTAATTCCATTGCTATCGCAGGCTAACATGTGTGCCTCTGTGCTCTGACTTAACCATTAAAACAATCTAACCATCTTCAAAAAAAAAAAAAAATGAGGATATGTGGCTATGTGGTAAGTAGCTTGCTTACCAACCACATTGTTCTGGGTTCAGTCCCACTGCATGGCACCATGAGCAAATGTTTTCTACCATAGCCTCAGGCTGACCAAAGCCTTGTCAGTGGATTTGGTAGCCAGAAACTGAAAGAAGCCTGTCAAATATATATATACACATACATACATATGTTTGTGTGGTTGTGTTTGTCACCCCAACATCACTTGACAACCAATGTTGGTATGTTTATGTCCTTGTAACTTAGCGGTTTGACTAAAGGTGGTGCTCCCGCATGGCCACAGTCAAATGACTGAAACAAATAAAAGAATAAAAGAATAACAGTAGTCTAGGATTACACAATGGCAGGATAGTCATTGCAGGAGGCATACTCAATCAGGCCTGACCAGGGGCTAAACACTAACACCTCCGGTGTTGGGTCCTGAAGACAGGCAAGACAAATGTATGCCATAAGACAAAAGAAACAAGGAAAGCAAGATGGGTCATTCGAAGCTTTCTATCCTCAGTCAAGTATCAGATCATCCTCGCAATTTCGGCTCTGTTTTTCCGTCCTTGTTTGTGTGTGTGTGTGTGTGACGTTCTTCAATTGCCATTTATTTTAATCAGTCTTGTGAAGATATTCACGTAACTTTCACTCATCCTTTTTACATTTAATCCCCATTTTAATTGTCAAAAAAAGTTTCCAAGAAAAATGTTCTCACTCTCTACAAGAGGAGACGGGGCAGATGTAGATGATTAGTATTCAACAGTGAAGCAAAGACAAGTGCAGGTAGCCAGAGTAAGGGCACTAGAGACCCCTGCACTATGACAGCAAATTGATTTTATCATGTATCTCAATAAATTGCATTTAGAACAACAAATTTCTATACAAAATATTTTGATTTTTTTCTTCCAATATATAAGGAACAATTTCATTCCTGGGCAACGCCGGGTACCTCTGCTAGTTGTTTACATAAACATATTCATATACAAAACATCATAACTTTCAGGGTTGACTCTATATTCTATAGAACATATCTGTAGACAACTTAAAAGTGATTCTTAATAAGTTCCAGTGCACCAGAATGTGAAAGGCATTCACTGTGGGATTTAGTGTTAGAGAAAAATTTCTCCCTCAAGATTTTTTTGAGTAAAAATGTATCGAGACCATCTCCAAATGATGTTGGCAGATTATCAAACACGGTGTTTCTGTGTGATTTCACCTCTTCAGTGATATACACTGCTTTAATCATTTGGAGCAAGGTAAAAACTTCTGTCCCCATAGAGAAAACGGCAAATAAAACATTTGTTAGCATGTGCTGAGGCATGGAAGTATTTTGGTATAAGCATATGAAGCAGTGAGGATTGAAATAAAGATGTGTATATTTATTTCTAATGTGTTCCTGTAGAGTAAGATCTATAAAAGACATTTGCTACAGGGTTTTATCTTGGAGAAAAAATTTTCCCTTTAGACTCTATGTGTACAAAAGACATTGAACTGAATAACAATTTCAATCATCAGGTTTGTGGTTGGTGGTGGTGGTGGTGGTGGTGGTGGTTATAATGGTGTTAATGATGATAGGGTGGGTGGTAGTGATGGGAGTGGTGGTGGTGGAGGCAGTGGTAATGGCAGGTGTGGTGGTGTGGGTGATGTTGGTAGTGATAGTAGTGCTTGTGGCGGTGGCAGTGATGGTGATGGTGGTGATGGCAGCAGTGATTGTGGTGGTGGTGGTGGCAGCGGTGGTAATGGGAGTGGTGGCAGTGGTAATGGCAGGTGTGGTGGTGTGGGTGATGCTGGTAGTGATAGTAGTGCTTGTGGCGATGGCAGTGGTGGTGATGGCAGCAGTGATTGTGGTGGTGGTGGTGGTGGCAGCAGTGGTGATGATAGTGATGATAATAGTGGCGGTGGTCATGGCGATGATGATGGAGATAGTAATGATAATGATGGCAAAGACAACGATGATGATGATGATAATGTTGATGGCGATGATGAAAATGCTGATGTTGATGATGATAATGATGATGATAATGATGATGATGATGATGATGATGGTGATGATCATAATCATGACGATGACGATGGCAATGATGATGGTGATGATAATAGTGTAAACTTCTCTTTTCCGCCAGATAAAAATCAATTCCAGATTATTAAAGACTATACATTATTTTAATACACAAATATATTGACTAGTTTCCTATCAAATAGCAAACTCTCAACAACAACAGCAACAACAACAACAACAAAACACAAACAATATACACACACACAATATATATATATACATATATATATATATATATTATATATATATATATATATATATATATATATATAAAACACATCCATTTTCTTTTGTGAAGAACAACTACAAAACTTGATACAAAAGAACAATAAAATAAAAAAACAAAAAATAAACAAACGTAGAAAATAAATAAAAATTGCTGGCATCTCAATTTATTGTAGAATATAATTTCATTTCGAATATTTTAATAAAATATAGGAACAGAGGCATTAATGATGTAGAATCGTATCTCTTGAGTTTTGGTTCTGTTTCGACAAACGATAACAACAAAAAAAAAAGATAAACTGGGCAGAGCTTCATAACATTTACCCTGCTCCCTTCGTAATCTCAATTATTTACAAAGAAATACACAAAACTGCCGTAAAAGACAAACAAACAAACAAAAAAAAAATGTAGCAGCCACAGAAAGAACCTTATTAAATAAATATGTGTGTGTGTACGTATGTGGGCATGCATTTGTGTGTGTGTTTGAGTGTGTGTGTAAGGTTTCTGTTGTTCGTAGGTTGATCATGCATCTTACATGTGTATATATGAAGGACGTATATATATGTATATATAATAAGGCGGCGAGCTGGCAGAAACGTTAGCACGCCGGGCGAAATGCGTAGCCGTATTTCGTCTGCCGTTACGTTGTGAGTTCAAATTCCGCCGAGGTCGACTTTGCCTTTCATCCTTTCGGGGGTCGATAAATTAAGTACCAGTTACACACTGGGGTCAATGTAATCGACTTAATCCGTTCCTCTGTCCTTGTTTGTCCCCTCTATGTTTAGCCCCTTGTGGGCAATAAAGAAATATATATATGAAGGACTGGATAGGGTTTTTTGAGGAAGACTGGCACTTGTCCATGCAAACATGCACACATATACATATATGTATGAACATATATACATATATGTGTGTGTCTGTGGTTGTGTGGTAAGAAGCTTGCTTCCCAACCACATGATTTGGGGTTCAGCCCCGGCTATGCAGCACTTCAGGCAAATGTCTCTTACTATAGCCATGGGCCGACCAAAGTCTTGTGAGTGGAGTTGGTAGATGGAAACTGAAAGAAGCCCGCCATATATATGTGTGTATATATATATATATATATATGTATATATATATATAAGTATTTATGTGTGTGTGTCTGTTTGTCCCCCTACCTTCTTCCACGAAAAGATAGCTTTAACTGTGCTCTAAATGGAGGTGTAGTCAAATCCTATTTTATGGACTCAACCATGTTCTAAAATAATTCGAAAGGTAAGCTACTATAAATCGGCACAAACTTTCTGGACAACCCAATGATAACTCCTCAAATAACAGGGGCCTTGGAAATGATAATAAAGGGCAACATGCAGAGAAATACGTAGTCAAAACTTTGGGATTTTACAAATACATGGAGCGTAGAGAATGTAACACCAGAAAGTAGTTAGGAAATATTACATAAGGTATTTTTAGCCAAACAGTAAAGATGTCACTGAATGTGCAACAAAAAAAGTGCGTAAAAAAAACTGCACGGTGCTGTGCAGCGAAAGAATGCATCAAAACTATGACTGCTGGAAAGTAATAAGAAAGATGACAATGATGAAGATGATGATAATGATGTCAATGATGATGATTGTTGTAATCAGGAAAATGATGATGATGAATCTATGATGATTATAATCAGGATAACGATGATGATGATGATGATATCTATGATGATGATGATAATGATGATGCAGCTGCTGGTGATTCTGGGTGCTGATGTGACAGGGTGTGATTTTTCTCAAGAGTAATATTCTTTTATAGATAACGAATGAAACAAGAAAACAAATTAGAATGATGATGATGATGATGATGATGATATTAACAATGATAAAGGGAGTAGAAGGGAAACAAAGATGATGAAGAACAGGAAAACGATGATGATGATGATGATGATGATGATGAAAGTGGTGGTAGTGGTGGCGGTGATAGTGATGATGACGATGGTGCTGATGACGGTGATAACGACGGTGGTGAATGGCGGCGCCAGCACTGACGATGACGAATGGCTTAAACACAACCACCACCACCACCACCACCACCACCACCATCACCATCACCACCCGCCACCCGTATACCTACAGTGGAGAGAAACGAGATGGTGTGATGCTCATGCCTTTGGTAAAAAGGCATGAGTCACATAAATCAGCCGAAAATCTAATAACGAGGTTTTTAATGAAGATATCACTTGTCACACTGATGCTAATAACGATAATAATATTAAGGATAATAATGATAATAATAATAACAATAATAATAATAATAATAATAACAATAATATTAAGGATAATGATGATAATGATAATAATAATAACAATAATAATAATAATAATAATAATGATAATAATGATAATAATAATGATAATAATAATAATAATAATAATAATGATAATAATGATAATAATAATAACAACGATAATAATATTAAGGATAATGAATGATGATGATGATAATAATAATAATAATAATAATAATGATAATAATATTAAGGATGATGATGATAATAATAATAATAATAATAATAATAATGATAATAATATTAAGGATAATGATGATAATAATAATAATAATAATAATAATAATAATGATAATAATAATGATGATAATAATAATAATAATGATAATAATAATAATAATGATAATAATAATGATAATAATAATGATAATAATAATGATGATAATAATAATAATAATACTACTACTACTAATAATAATAATAATGATAATAATAATACTAATAATAATAATAATAATGATGATGATGATGATGATGATCTAAAATGTAATATACTTTTGAGAAGAACTGTAAAGTAAATCAGAATATGATAGATATCTTTTTAATTATTATTGACGATGATGATGATGATGGTATTGGTGGTGGTAGTAATTATAGGAATAATAATGATGATGGGGGGGATGGGGACAACACTCATAGTGGTGATGATGAGAAAAATGATGATGATGATGACGATGATGATAATGCGGTTGGTGGTGTTCATGCTGCTGACAGTGGCAGTGATGAAGGTGACAACAATGATGACGGTGTGTCAGTGTCGGTGATTGTAACGATGGCAGAGACGATGGTAATGATAATGTTGATAAATCATCGTCTTCATCATCATCATCATCGTCAACGTCATTTTCGTCATCGTCGTCATGATGAGACTTAGATGCGTTTGCAGCAATATGTTTTGACTATCAAGATGCAGGAAAGTTCCGTCGAAGCTAGACACAGAAATCGTTCGCTAGATCGGAGAAGAGATACAGCCAGGGAAAAATAAAGGAAAGAGATGACCAGGATTAGGAAGAGTTCTCTTGACTTACCCCTACCACCACAGCGACGATGACGATGGTAATGACTACCACCACCACCACCACCACTACTACTACTACTACCACCACACAAATGAAATAAGTTAATGAATAACTAAGCTTGTCTACTGGAGATTTCAATCACACCACAACGACAACAACAACAACAACAACAGCAATGATGCCAACCATGATGGTTGCGTGGCTGCAAATTGTATTATTTCTAAGGTGAATCATTACAAGAAGACAACTGAAAGACGAAGAGGAGGACGGCAGTTTGACGGCAGAAGAGGAAACAAGGGGGTCTTTATGAGGTTGCTTGACAGGCTAGAATTAGCAGCGACCGAAATTACATAGCCTCAGAATATCTGCTCTGACCCTTGGCAGTCTGAGTTCAAATCTTGCTGAGGTCAACACAGTCATTCTTCTTCCCTCTGGAGTCAATAGAATGAGGTACCAATCTGATTGCAAATTGTATTATTCTGAGGACGGCAGTTTGATGGCAGAAGAGGAAGCAAGGGAGTCTTTATGAGGTTGCTTGACAGGCTAGAATTAGCAGCGACCGAAATTACATAGCCTCAGAATATCGCTCTGACCGTGGCAGTCTGAGTTCAAATCTGCTGAGGTCAACACAGTCATTCTTCTCCCTCTGGAGTCAATAAAATGAGGTACCATCTGATTGCAAATTGTATTATTCTGAGGACGGCAGTTTGATGGCAGAAGAGGAAGCAAGGGAGTCTTTATGAGGTTGCTTGACAGGCTAGAATTAGCAGCGACCGAAATTACATAGCCTCAGAATATCGGCTCTGACCCTTGGCAGTCTGAGTTCAATCTTGCTGAGGTCAACACAGTCATTCTTCTTCCCTCTGGAGTCAATAGAATGAGGTACCAATCTGATTGCAAATGGTATTATTCTGAGGACGGCAGTTTGATGGCAGAAGAGGAGCAAGGGAGTCTTTATGAGGTTGCTGACAGGCTAGAATTAGCAGCGACCGAAATTACATAGCCTCAGAATATCTGCTCTGACCGTTGGCAGTCTGAGTTCAAATCTTGCTGAGGTCAACACAGTCATTCTTCTTCCCTCTGGAGTCAATAGAATGAGGTACCAATCTGATTGCAAATTGTATTATTCTGAGGACGGCAGTTTGATGGCAGAAGAGGAAGCAAGGGAGTCTTTATGAGGTTGCTTGACAGGCTAGAATTAGCAGCGACCGAAATTACATAGCCTCAGAATATCTGCTCTGACCGTTGGCAGTCTGAGTTCAAATCTTGCTGAGGTCAACACAGTCATTCTTCTTCCCTCTGGAGTCAATAGAATGAGGTACCAATCTGATTGCAAATTGTATTATTCTGAGGACGGCAGTTTGATGGCAGAAGAGGAAGCAAGGGAGTCTTTATCAGGTTGCTTGACAGGCTAGAATTAGCAG
>NC_043018.1:20116259-20123759 GCF_006345805.1 Octopus sinensis | reverse complement strand
AAGAAGCATTCTAAGATGGCTGTTACTGCTTTGACTGCAAGTTTAATGTCAGCGTATCTTCCTTCTAGAGCTGCCTTCCCACAGCTTTGTTAAAAGTAAAGGTAGCGTCCTCTATCCCTGGGAAATCAATTTAACTCATAGAACAGACTGTGACAGGTATTACCGGTTTGGGTCAGATTGGCCCTCGGTAATTAGGGGGAAACTCCACATTCACCACAACTCAAGCCTCACCATTGGATGAACATTAATGTCAAGCCCAAGAGATACATACATACACACACATACATTATACATATATATATATATATATATATATATACACACACATATATATATATATGAGCAAAACGCCCCCTGTCCAATGGATAGTGCTGAGGTGTCAAACATTTAAATGAAATTTTCTCAAAACAACTTGTCCAACCATCCCATAGGCCTCTCCTTTAAGAAATGCTGATTTAACCTAAATTTGAGACACCAGCAAAAGAAGAAATAAAGATAGACTTTTTTTCTATTCCAAGAAAAACGATTTTACAAATGCTTGTTCCCACGGCTTTATTGATCGCGTTCTCACCTGAAATCGATTTTTGTAATTTTTTCAAAACTTATACACGCCCTGATACCGTCTGTATCTACATATCAAATTTGAGCACAATCGGATGGAGGATGCCCGAGATCCTAGAAGGAACACACAGAGACAGACAGAACGGATTTTATATAATATATATATATATATATATATATATAGAGAGAGAGAGATAGATACATACATACATGGTTGATATATATATAACGGGAAGCTTTATGAAAATAGACAAAAGACGAAGGCAGGTGGAAAACAAACAAACAATTGTATTAGTATGGCGCTCAGGAAATATAAATAAAACAAGTCTTTAACGTTTCGAGCCTACGCTCTTCAACAGAAAGATACACAGAGAGAAAAAAAACACAGTGCATACATACACACATTATATATATTAGTTATATATATGTATGTATGTATGTATGTATGTATGTATGTATGTATGTGTGTGTGTGTGTGTGTGTATATATATTATATATGTGCAGAGAGAGAGAGAGAGAGAGAGAGAGAAGTAAAACGGGTTAATAAATCCAGGCAGATGTATGTAAAGTACAGTGTTAAACGAATTTAGTTAAGTTATCAAACATGTGTGTATATATATATACATACATACCATACACACAAGCTTCTTTCAGTTTCTTTCTACCAAACAAATCTATGCAGAAGGCTTTGCTTGACCCAGAACTATAGTAGAGATTACAGTGCTGTGGGACTGAACCCCAAATCAGATGGTTTGGCAGCAAACCCCTTAACCATGCAGCCATAGCTGCACCAGCTATATACATGTGTGTGTGTGCATGTGTATTTGTGTGTGTGTGTGTGTATGTGTGTGTATATGTGTGTGCATGTGTATTTGTGTGTGTGTGTGTGTGTGTATGTGTGTGCATGTGTATTTGTGTGTGTGTGTGTGTATGTGTGTGTATATGTGTGTGCATGTGTATTTGTGTGTGTGTGTGTGTGTGTGTATGTGTGTGCATGTGTATTGTGTGTGTGTGTGTGTGTGTGTATGTGTGTGTGTGTGTATATGTGTGTGCATGTGTATTTGTGTGTGTGTGTGTGTGTGTGTATGTGTGTGCATGGGAAACCAGATGCACAAGAACTGAAATTTGGACGATGGGTGGGGAGATGATTTGGTGATTAAATTGACCTGACTACATTACTGGTACTTCATTTTACATCAACTCTGGAAGGACTAATGTTGTGGGGGTGGAGGAGGGCAAAGGTGACCTCAGCAAGATTTGAACTCAGAATGGAAAGAGCCAGAATAATTACCATAGGGCTCTCTCATTTCCACCAATACCATCACCACCATTAACACAACTGCCGCCGCCACCACCACTACCACCATCACCACCACAAACAACAACAACAACATCCCTGTCTTGTATACTTTCTTTCTAAACGATAATTATTGTTGTTGTTTTTTTATATCTTGTGATTTTGCCATTTTGGGCAAAGATTTGGGCATTGAAGGGTTGTTCTAGAGTTTAGAGAGGAAATACGGAAAAATAGGTGTGCGTGCATGTGTGATTATACCCGCACAAACATGTAACATGAAGAATGTTGAAGGAGATTTCGAAAGAGGCCACCTCATGAAAATGAAAGAACAGCTTGTTGAGAGCAAACATGGAGCAGTCGAGGAAGTCATTAGGTTCAGCGAATACAAGGACAAGAAAAAAAAAACAAAAAAACAGGAGATAAGCAAACAACACAAAGGATAGTGTATTGATTTATCTAAATCCCGAGGATAAAAGAAATGTAGGAGGAAAGCAGATGGTGGCTAGGGTGTCTTTAAAATAGAACATTCAATATTTTGCTCTCTCTTATTAAAACAGACCCTTCGTATATACCAGATGCTATTACATACACACATATACAGGATGTTTGGGATATGCTTGATGATTTTATGCCCTGCTTTTTTAAGAGCAGCTCGATGTATTTATGAGCAGTCAGTGACGTTGGAGAGCAGCCACTACACACATATTTTTCTTTCCTTGTTTTTTTTCTGTGTCTCTTTCTGAAGAAGAGCGTAGGCTCGAAATGTAAAAGACTTTTTCTATTCCTGTGTGTAGGAGGAAAACAGATGGTGGCTAGGGTGTCTTTAAAATAGAACATTCAATATTTTGCTCTGTTTTATTAAATGTGTGTGTGATTGGCTTAAAACAGACACTTCATATATACAGGATGTTTGGGATACGCTTGATGATTTGAGCCCCGCTTTTTTAAGAACAGCTCGATGTATTTTTGAGCAGTCAGTGACGTTGGAGAGTAGCCACTACACACATATTTTTTTCTCTCCTTCTTTCTCTCCTTGTTTTTTCTGTGTCCCTTTCTGAAGAAGAGCGTAGGCTCGAAACGTAAAAGACTTTTTCTATTCCTGAGTGTAGGAGGAAAACAGATGGTGGCTAGGGTGTCTTTAAAATAGAACATTCATATTTTGCTCGGTCTTATTAAATGTGTGTGATTGGCTTAAAACAGACACTTCATATATACAGGATGTTTGGGATACGCTTGATGATTTGAGCCCCGCTTTTTTAAGAACAGCTCGATGTATTTTTGAGCAGTCAGTGACGTTGGAGAGTAGCCACTACACACATATTTTTTTCTCTCCTTCTTTCTCTCCTTGTTTTTTCTGTGTCCCTTTCTGAAGAAGAGCGTAGGCTCGAAACGTAAAAGACTTTTTCTATTCCTGAGTGTAGGAGGAAAACAGATGGTGGCTAGGGTGTCTTTAAAATAGAACATTCAATATTTTGCTCGGTCTTATTAAATGTGTGTGATTGGCTTAAAACAGACCCTTCATATATACAGGATGTTTGGGATACGCTTGATGATTTGAGCCCCGCTTTTTTAAGAACAGCTCGATGTATTTTTGAGCAGTCAGTGACGTTGGAGAGTAGCCACTACACACATATTTTTTTATTTCCTTCTTTCTCTCCTTGTTTTTTCTGTGTCCCTTTCTGTAGAAGAGCATAGGCTCGAAACGTAAAAGACTGTTTCTATTCCTGAGTGTTATACTAATACATCTGTTTGTTTTCTACACCACCAGTCTTCGTTTGCCTTTTATGCAAACTGTCGAATTTATTTTGACACCCTGCACAGAAGCAAATTCATAATAAATTAACGGGGACGTAAACACACCAACATCGGTTGTCAAGGGTTAAGTTGATTAGATCAACCCCACTGTCCAACCTTTTGGGATTTTTTGAAGAACATGAAGAGATAGGTGTAGGCATGACTGTGTGGTAAGAAGCTCGCTTCCCAACTACAGGGTTCTGGTTTCAGTCCCACTGCATGGCACCATGGGCAAGTGTCCTCTACTATAGCCTCTGGCCAACCAAAGCCTTGTGAGTGGATTAGACGGAAACTGAGAGAAGCCCATCATATATTTATATATATATATGTGTGTGTATGTGTTTGTCCTTCCACCATTGCTTGACAACAGATGTTGGTGTGTTTACATCCCCATAACTTAGCGGTTCAGTAAAAAGAGAATGATAGAATAAGTACTAGGCTTACAAAGAATAAGTCCTGGGGTTGATTTATTCTACTAAAGACAGTGCTCCAGCATGGCCACAGTCAAATGACTGAAAACAAGGAAAAAAGTGAATGGCAAAGTCAACCTCAGCGGGATTTGAACCCAGATGAAGGAAATACCAGAAGGCATTCTGCCAGTGTACTGACAATTCTGCCAACTCACAGCCTTATATACTGTAAATATGAATGTATAATGTGTATCCATGTATGATATACACACTGTTTTTTTGGGTGGGGTACTGAAACCCTGCAAAACAATATTTCTTGTGCACAATGTGCAATGGCTTTTGGCATTTCTTTGTTAGCAATAAATGAATATTAATACATGATACATGGGTGTATACGGTGTTTATTAATGTATATTGTACACACCTTATTTTCGGTATTGATACCCTGGAACACAATGTCTTTTGTGTAGAATATGCATTGACTTTTAACATTTATTTGTTAGTTCCCTGCTTTTCAAATTGGAATAAACTGAATAAAAAATAGAATTATCTGAAATGTGTGTGTGTGTGTTTTAGAGGTAGGCATGGCTGAGTGGTTTCAGAACTTGCTTTCCAGCGTTGTGGCTTTGTGTTCAGTCCCACAGAGCAGCACCTTGGGCAAGTGTTTTCTACTATAGCCCTGGGCCAAGATGATCTCTGAGAGAGGATTTTGTAGATAGAAACAGGAAGAAACTCATCATATATATATATATATATATATATATATATATATATATATATATGTATATATATATATATATAATATATGTATATATATATATATATATATTATATATATATATATATATATATATAATATATATATATATATATATATATATATATATATTATATATATATATATATATGTATAAGATAATGAGTGGAGGCGCAATGGCTCAGTGGTTAGGGCAGCGGACTCGCGGTCATAGGATCGCGGTTTCGATTCCCAGACCGGGCGTTGTGAGTGTTTATTGAGCGAAAACACCTAAAAAGCTCCGCGAGGCTCTGGCAGGGATGGTGGTGATCCCTGCTGTACTCTTTCACCACAACTTTCTCTCACTCTTACTTCCTGTTTCTGTCGTACCTGTATTTCAAAGGGCCGGCCTTGTCACTTTCTGTGTCACGCTGAATATCCCCGAGAACTACGTTAAGGGTACACGTGTCTGTGGAGTGCTCAGCCACTTACACGTTAATTTCACAAGCAGGCTGTTCCGTTGGTCAGATCAACCAGAACCCTCGTCGTCGTAACCGACGGAGTGCTTCCATCCATAAGATAATGGTATCAGTGAGACCCAAAAGTGTCAGGTAATGCTGAATAAGTGCTATAGACAGACCATAGTTAAGTCCCAGATTCGGTAATATTGCAAATAAAGGGCTCAACGTTGGTTTTATGTCAGCGTGTGTATATATGAATTTTTTGCGTAGTGAGATAAAAAAAACCAAGGTTGTATAGGGATATTATTATTAATTAATATTCTAGAAACAGCTGTAAGACATTCTATCTATAAATGCTCTAATATCTATACAGCCTTGGTTTTTTTCATCTCATTACGCAAAAAATTCGTACATATATATATATATATATATAGTTAATCCAACAAGAAAACACAGAAAAAAAGAGAAAAACAGCAACGCGAGGACGTGGAACAATTAAAGTATTATTTGACGCTCAGGAAAGAAGGGAAGGAGGGTTTAACGTTTCGAGCGGAGCTCTTCGTCGGAAACAAGGAGAAGGAAAGATCCCAAGAAGGGAAGACAGAGGAAAAAATATTTTTGCTGGTGGTGCTCAAGAGATCACATATATATATATATGAGGGTGTGTGTTTGTGTGTACCCAAAATGTTCACCTCATGTAAGGGTTGTAAAGGAGCACCACTGTTATCCAGGTGGTATAGTTTTTCTCCAGTCTTCCATAAAAAATAATATTTGGGCATGGAGGAAATACTACAAATCTTTGAAACAGGTGAGAACCTCAGCAAATTCTGTCTGACCCATGCAGATACGGAAAAGCCAATGTTAAGTGATGATGATGATGGTGGTGGTGGTGGTGGTGGTGGTGATATATATATAATTCATAATGCTTGGGTTGTGAGAGGGAGTGCAAGTGCCGATAATATGGCAAGAGGTAGATGCCTTGATATTTTGATGAATCAAAAATCGTTACTGAATATAATGTTTATGGTGGTGAACAAGTCGTAAATGTTGACAAAACAGGACTGCTTTGCAAATGAATTTCAGATAAAACTTTATGAAGACAGGAAAATTACAGCATGAAGTTAACCGGACCATAACAGATATCCCTCGACTTTGGGAATAGACAAAGGAATGGTCAAAGAATTTTAATTGACTAGCATGAAGTGGACTTCAGAGATGATGAAGACAAATTAGATCGATGACCTGGATATAATGGAGATGATTGCCAAAATGGAACAGATGGTGCTAAGACACAAAAAGAATTCTCAAAGAACTCAATACTATTTTGGGAATTTCTGAAAATGGAAAGTAGATGAGTGGGAGGGGAGGGTTATGCAAGTCAAAGACACGACTCGTCTGATATCACCCTTCGGTTCTATCATACACACTTCCTGTTTAAAAGTGATCTAAATTAAAATCTTCCATGTTAAAATTCCATGTTAATTTATGTTCCGAAACCAGCTTAAAGTTATTTAGCCAAATTCTTAATTATTTTCGAAATCAGATGAAACAAAGGCAGTGCATTTCATTAGAAACATGGTAACAAATGGGTTTAAAATGATCTCAGGTGCTCTGGGGTTAAGTTCAAAGAGAAGAAGAATGGAAAACCAAAACGAATATCCCTTTTTTCAATTCTTCAAAAAAAATACAGACCGGATTTTTGTTCTTTTGGCAAATGCAGATGCAAGTCTCTGCATCCGCAAAACATAAAGCTGCATCCTTTCATCCCTTTATTTATATTGATATTTCATAGGCTTTTTGCTGTTAGATATTTCAGAAAAAAAAAAAAATATTGAAGATTTAAAATATGTCATAGCAAACAAATTATCTTTGAAATGAATTCAGCTATAGATAAAAGCTTGTAATAGATGGGGTTCAAAAACCCCTTTGCAACAGCAAAAAAGATAGCAAAGTACCTGAATGATTTGAACTCTGCATCTTCCGTAACCTAAGCAGATGTGATACCAATAACACCAAAGCAGCCTTCTGACTTTCATACAACTAAATTAGATGCTTTAAGCTAACTAGCAAGATAATTTGTTTATATCTAACAGAAATTTAACCAACTTAAACACACAACCATGTCTGTGCCTATAAATATATATATATATAAACATACACATATATACATACATACATATATATATATATATATATATACACACACACACATATATATATATATAAACACACACACATATA
>NC_043018.1:20106259-20111259 GCF_006345805.1 Octopus sinensis | reverse complement strand
CTTTAAAAAACCCAACAGACATTTTGGCCAACGCAATTATACACACAGACACACTTTTCTCTCTTTTTTTTTTTTTTTTGTTGCATTATAATATTTGATGGGTGATGGTGGGATTGAGTGTAAAAAGCAGTGACCTGTTTGATATCAACAATGAGTTGGTCTTTATCTTATCAGAAGAAATTATAAAATAAAAAAAGCAAAAAGAAAAAAAAATTGGAAGAATATTTTGAAAATCTTTAAAAATTTGGTAATTTATCAGAAAGTATTTTTGGAAAATCAGAAAAATGAACCAAAAAAGGATGAAGAGTTATGGGGGAATAAGGAAATACATTTATCTTGACTTTTTAACTAATCAGCAACGTTTGACAAGACACAACTGACATTATTTAAAAAAGAAACTCCAGAAGATATCTGTCTAAATTGTGATGGTATAACAAAAGCTTTATTGTAGTCGAGACGGAACGGTGAACATTCATTCACCGAACAACACAAAGACAAAAGTATTCAAAATTTTTCTTCAGATTTTTCTTTATCGTTATTATTATTATCATCATTATCTTCTTTATTTTTTCGAAATTAATCTTTTGAAAAACAAACTTGAAAAGGTTTTGTTAAGAAAATGTTTAAGCAGAGAAAAAAAAAAAATGGAAAAGGTGGGGAAAGAAAAAAATGAAGAACTGAGAGAAAAAGAGTCATTAAAAAATAGATTAACAAAACAGACAAATTCAATAATGATGTTATTTTAGAGTTATGAGAAAAATGCTTTGAAAAAAAAAGTCGCTAAGACCCCTTTCTGAAACAAGCACAGACTGGAACAGAGAATAGATAAATGGTTATGTGTTCTTTCTGTAGGTGGCTTATACTGTCTTGATTTTGGAATAATAGGATGACATTTCCAACAAAGGATTCACCTGGATATAGAAAACTGGTGATTGCAATGACTATTTAAGCCAACAGACAAAACTCCTGTCTGCGCAAGTCTCGGCTGATAACAATGTAATGGAAAACTAGACTTTTGCTTGGAAAATGGCTCCGACAGGAGGAAAAAAAAAACCAAAAGAAAAACCCCAAAAAAAAAAATACCCCAAATTAGAACTTCCATTGAATTTCTGAGAGAAATTTTTGTTTCCTTTTAAACCTAGAATGACAAGTTCAATATCTTATGAATATGTTTTTTTATGAAGAAACTGAATTCATTCATTAGTCAAACTATTTCTTTACCAGGGAGTTGACGCCAAAAGAAAAGGAACGAATATACCATGGTCTGTTTTGTTTATATATAACAGCATTTGTTATATTTACATTCACAAAAGATGAAGGCATGGCTGTGTGGTTAAGAAGTCTGCTTCCAAACCACATGATTTCAGGTTCAGTTCCACTATGCAGCATCTTGGCCAAGGGTCAGTCTATAGCATATAGCATTATAGGCCCTAACAATCGGTAACATTTCAGGGTTGATAAAATCAGTACCAGTAAGGGTTAGTGTAATTCTTTTCTACTTTAGGCATAAGGGCTGAAAATTTTGGGGAAGGGGCCAATCGATTAGATTGTCCTCCAAAGGATGAAAGGCAAAGTCTACTTCGGTGAAGTTTGAACTCAGAATGTAAAGATGAAATACTGCTAAGCATTTTGCCCGGTGTGCTAACGATTCTGCCAGCTCGCCACCTTGTAGGGCTAGTGTAATTAACTTACTCCTTCTCTTGGCCTTCTACCTAAATCAGAAATCAGTTTTTTTTAATTATTTTCTTCTTTTTCCTTCTCTTTCTCTCTCACTCACTCTCTCTTTCTCTTGCTCTTTCTCTCTCACATTCCTTCTTTCTTTCTCTAGCTTTTCTCTCTCCTTCTCTCATCCTCTTTCTTTCTGTCTCTTTCTCTCTTTCTTATTTCTTTATTACCCACAAGGGGCTAAACATAGAGGGGACAAACAAGGACAGACAAACGAATTAAGTCAATTACATCGACCCCGGTGCATAACTGGTACTTAATTTATCGACCCCGAAAGGATGAAAGGCAAAGTCAACCTAGGCGGAATTTGAACTCAGAACATAACGGCAGACGAAATACCACAATTCTTTCTTTCTTTCTTTCTAACTCTCTCTCTCTCTCTCTTTGGGCTGTACCTGTAATTCACAGGTCCAACCTCATCCCACACAATGTCACACCTGCTTCGACCTGAGACCTGTCACAATAAAAGGTTCATTTCACACCTGGTCTGCAGAACACTACACCACACAGACGCTACCTTCACAAATAGAAATCCTATTGATTGCACACAACTCCTCATCAGAAACTCACAAAGAATCAATCAGCTTAACATCTGCTGAATGCAATTGGAAGAAGTCCGTTAGGATATTTGTCTTGTTAAAAGCCTATTAGCTCATTAGTTCATTTATCTAACTGATATGTTTTTTTATTCCTTGTTAATTAATTCTTTCTCATTGACAACAAACAACCGTTGCTATAGCAACGAAGAAGATTTTTCCATATTTTTTTTTTTTTTTTTTTTTTTTCCACTTTATCTTCCCAATAGTTAAAATCTAAGTAATTGGCAGTCCTGGGAAAATGAGGAGGAGGGGGTTCAATAATAATGTTAAATACAGGTGCAGAAGTGGCTGAGGGGTTAAGAAGGTTCCTTTGCAATCACATGGTTTTAGGTTCAATCCCACAGCATGGAAGCCCATTATTCTTTTTGGTCTTTTAGTCATTTACATTCTGAGATCAAATTCCACTGAGGTTAACTTTGCCTTTCATCTCTTCTCGGTTGATGAAATAAGTACCAGTTGAATGCTGGGGGTTGATGTAATCAACTAGCCCTTTCCTCAAAATTTCAGGCCTTGTGCTGATAATAGAAAGTATTATTATTATTGTTAAGATAGCAAGATGGCAGAATCGTTAGCATGCTGGGCAAAATGCTAAGCAGCATTCCATCTGTCTCCATGCTCTGAGCTCAAATTCCATCAGAGTCGATGCTGCTTTTCGTTCTTTTGGGGTCAGTGAAGTAAATACCAGTTGAATATTGGGGTTGATGAAATAAATACCGGATGAGCATTGGGGGTAAATGTAATCAACTAGTCCATTCCCCACAAATTTCAGGCTTTGTGCCTAAAATAATTATTTATTGTCTTATAGGCGCAGGAGTGGCTGTGTGGTAAGTAGCGTGCTAACCAACCACATGGTTCTGGGTTCAGTCCCACTGTGTGGCATCTTGGGCAAGTGTCTTCTGCTATAGTCCCAGGCCGACCAATGCCTTGTGAGTAGATTTGGTAGACGGAAACTGAAAGAAGCCTGTCATATATATGTATATATATATATAAGTGTGTGTGTGTATGTGTGTATGTGTTTGTCCCCCTAGCATCGCTTGACAACCGATGCTGGTGTGTTTACATCCCCGTCACTTAGCGGTTCGGCAAAAGAGACTGATAGAATAAGTACTGGGCTTACAAAGAATAAGTTCCAGGGTCGATTTGCTTGACTAAAGGCAGTGCTCCAGCATGGCCGCAGTCAAATGACTGAAACAAGTAGAAGAGTAAAGAGTAAAGAGTTATGCTTTTTCCTTCTGCAGCCCTTAACATCATGCACCTCACATAACATATTTCTGTGGTCTGTAAATCAGTTTAAAAAAGAAGGCCATCTCTTTATGCTGTTGTGGGTGTCTGTGTGTGCATATATGTTTATGCACATGTGAACGTATATTTATATACTTCTATGCGTGTATATGTAGGCGAGCTGGCAGACACGTTAGCACACCGGGCGAAATGCGTAGACGTATTTCGTCTGCCGTTACGCTCTGAGTTCAAATTCCGCCGAGGTCGACTTTGCCTTTCATCCTTTCGGGGTCGATAAATTAAGTACCAGTTTCGCACTGGGGTCGATGTAATCGACTTAATTCCTTTGTCTGTCCTTGTTTGTCCCCTCTATGTTTAGCCCCTTGTGGGTAGTAAACAAATATATATGTATATATACATAAGCATGTATATAGCCTGTCTAAATCAGATTTAAGATAGTGTATTCTGAAACCTTTTCTAACTTTGGTTCGTTTTCTGCTTTACAGCACTTAATTTCCAGTTAATTATATTGCAACTGCAGCTAATCACTGAGATATGTAACGAATGTATAGTATTTATCATTAGTTATAGTTATTTATTATTATCATTATTGTTGTTGTTATTATTATTATTATTATTATTATTATCATTATTATTATTATCATTATCATTATTATTATTATTATTATCATTAGCATTATTATTATCATTATTATCATTATCATCATTATTATTATTATTATTATTATTATTATCATTATTATTATCATTATTATCATTATTATCATTATTATTATTATTATTATTATTATTAATAGTTCTGTTCCTACAATTAATCTGTTTGCCAGAAGTATCACACATTTTATAGCTTTCATTTCATTTGTATATGGTGAAATTACCTGCTACATACATCATCATCATCATCATCATTTAGCGTCCGTTTTCCATGCTAGCATGGGTTGGACGGTTCAACTGGGGTCTAGGGAGCCCGAAGGCTGCACCAGGCCAGTCAGATCTGGCAGTGTTTCTACAGCTGGATGCCCTTCCTAACGCCAACCACTCCGAGAGTGTAGTGGGTGATTTTATGTGCCACCGACACAGTGCCAGACGAGGCTGGCGAACGGCCACGCTCGGATGGTGTTTTTTGTGCCACCGACACAGGTGCCAGACGAGGCTGGCAGACGGCCACGCTCGGATGGTGTTTTTATGTGCCAGCACACCGACACAGGTGCCAGATGAGGCTGGCGGACGGCCACGATCGGATGGTGTTTGTTACGTCCCCAAAGCACGGGGCCGTCTATGCGGTACTGGCTACGCCACGTTCGGATGATTTTCTTGTGTGCCACCGCACTGGTACCACAAAGATACAAATTCCATTGATGTTCATCTATTTTGATTTGTTTGAGGCGTGAGACTGATCGATAAAATAAAATATATATTTAACACAAGACATGA
>NC_043018.1:20072091-20097091 GCF_006345805.1 Octopus sinensis | reverse complement strand
ACACATATACATATATACGATGGGCTTCTTTCAGTTTCCGTCTACCAAATCCACTCACAAGGCTTTGGTTGGCCCGAGGCTATAGTAGAAGACACTTGCCCAAGGTGCAACGCAGTGGGACTGAACCCGGAAGCACGTGATTGGTAAGCAAGCTACTTACCACACAGCCATTCCTGTGTGTAATGATAATTTCTTCCATTTCCCCCAATAGACAAAGCATTAGTCGAGTACAGAGCATTATATGAGATTAAATAAATGACAAAGGAACGGGTCATTAGGCAATGAATTCCATTAGCTTACAGCAGTTTCTGCTGTAAGATGCAGTGCACTCAGAGCTGAGTACATTTGCATTAACTTATAGTTTCCTTGGAGCTTCAAAAATTACATGTGGTTAGAGTGTTGCATTCACAATCACAAGATTGTGGTTTCAATTCCTAGACTGGGTGGTGCATTGTGTTCTTGAGCAAAACTCTCCATCTCACATTGCTCTGTGATTGCTTTGTCACCTGACACATGGTACACAGTGCACTTGGTTTGATGGAGGGAGGGAGCCAATGTACAGCACATAAATATTATCCCCATACTGCCTGACTGGCCCTCGTGCCGGCAGCACATAAAAGCACCCACTACACTCTTGGAATGGTTGGTGTTAGGAAGGGCATCAAGCTGTAGAAACTCTGCCAGATCAAGATTGGAGCCTGGTGCAGCCATCTGGTTCGCCAGACCTCAGTCAAATCGCCCAACCCATGCTCGCATGGAAAGCGGACGTTAAACGATGATGATGATGATGGTGGTGGTGGTGGTGTTGGTGGTGAGGATAAACATATCATTGGTGCAGGTCATTTCGGAAAGGCTGAACGCTCATACGTTGTCTTCGATGGGAGAGTCTATCATATCCGGGTATGTTATCAAACACTGTTGAATACAGGTTGAAGCACATACTCGGATATGCAATGAAACATATCTCTACACTGCAATTTGAGATATGTACTTGGGTGTGTAATCACATACAGGTAACAAGGGTAGAGTTTCGGAAATACCTGGATTAGTAATCAAAGAACTGTAAAATTCCTGATGAGATATTAGTCCCTTACCCTGCTAGAAATAACAGCCAAATCTATTTTACCTCTCATCTATGGCTTTAAAAATGGAAATAAAATGATTGTGAATCTTAAACTCTGACAGATGACAGGTTTTCATTTAGTAGTTTAGTCAAGGAGAGAAGGCAAGTGTGTGTGTATGTGTGTGTGTATGTGTACAAGTGAATGTGTGTATATATGTACATGTATATGTGCATATTCTTTTATTTTTTTATTTGTTTCAGCCATCTGACATGTGGCCGTGCTGGAGCACTGCCTTGAAGGGTTTTGCTCAAAGAAATTGAACCTGGGGCTAATTCTTTGTAAGCCTAGTACTTATTGTATTGGCCTCTTTTGCCGAATCACTAAGTTATAAGAACATAAACACACCAGCATTGGTTGTCAAGTGGTAGTGAGGAAGAGGGAGACACAGACACACACACATATGGCAGGTTTCTTTTAGTTTCCATCTACCGAATCCACTCACAAGGCTTTCGGTCGGCCCGAGTCTTTGTGGAAGACATTTGCCCAAGGTGCCATGCAGTGGGACTGAACCTAGAATCATGTGGTTGGGAAGCAAGCTTCTTACCACACAGTCATGCCTGTGCCTATATGTATATGATTGTATTGAATGCACGTGTATATATGCATGTGTGTGAGTGTCTGTGTAAGTGCATATGTGTGTGATTGTATGAGTACGTGATGGCAGAAGACAGGTCTGGAACGCAGACAACTGAAGAAAGCCACCGAGGAAATAATAGGCACGACAGTTAAAACTAGCTCAAAGTGGCTGTAATTGATAATTGAGATTGCAGGTGTGGCCCTTCTATAGATGAAAACTAGCTTCAGGTGAAGCATACAGGATAAGGGATGAAATGGTTGTGACCCTGAGATACCGGCTGATGACACAGATGGGTTTGTAGCATTGCAATAGATTCAAAAGAGCTTGAAAAACCTCTGAGAAGCTCCTGCTATTTCTGCATGGAGGAAAGCATCTCTGATGCTTATTTCACACGCACACACACACACACACACACACACACACACACACACATTAAGATTCAGGTAAATCATGCACTTAAATAGTAAGACACTAGGTCAGGTCAAAACTAGAATGCATCCACAGCAACTATACACAAATGCAAACACTGGTATCGAAGTACAAGCAGAAAGATATTCAGGTTATGTACACAATTAATTGAACCCAACTGAACCCTTAGACTAATCCAGAAATGCACATTATATTAACCTTTTCGTTACCAACCTGGCTGAAACTAGTTCTGGGTCTGTAGTAGAAATGTCTAGTTTTCATAAGTTTTGGATTAAAATCTTAGTCACAATTTATGTTCCTAACACTAGCTGAATGATAACTAAGTTATTTTACTAAATTCTTTGTTATATTTAAAATCAATTGAAAGAAACACAGAGCATCTCAACAGCAATATGGTAACAAAAGGGTTAAAATATATAATAGAGAAACAATTCTTAACCCTTTCGTTACCAACCTGGCTGAAACCACCTCTGGCTCTGAGTACAAATGTCTTGTTTTCATAAATTTTGAATTAAAATCTTCCACCAAACCTTAGTCCCAATTTATGTTATATATATATATGATATGTGTTGTGAAGTATATTTGTGACCTAAATGTGGCTAACCCTTAAGGGTCGATACTACTGCAGCTTGTAGCCCCAGGAAGACTTCTCCTCCAGCTGGCTATTGACACACCATCTGTGCTCTATCAGTATTTGCAAAGGAAATTCATCGTTCTCATCTCCGGGTTGATGTAATACACATGGACCCGGGTTTCTGGGTATTGACCAGTCATCAGCATGTGACAGTCGGGTTGGCGATGGGAAGTGATTCCCAATGCAAATATATATATATATAATATATATATATATATATATATATAATATATTATATATACTTTTTCCAGTGATGAAATGTCACTGATCTCGAAAAAGTGGAAACAAGCAATAATAAATCTCTGAGCAAGGTATAAACAATAGGTGTGCAACAATGCGAAGTATATTTGCCACCTAAATGTGGCTAACCCTTAAGGGTTGATGCTACTATACACACATACATACACAAACATATATATATATCTGTATGTGTGCATGTCTACCTCTGTGTTTGCCCGTCCCTTGCACTGCCTGACAATTGGTGTTGGTTTGTTTATGTCCCTTAGGCAAGCAGTTCAACAAAAGAGACTGATAAAAGTGCCAGACTCATAAAAAAATAAGCAGGCAGGTCAATTTGTTCAACAAAACCTTTGAAGGTGTTGCCTCAGCAGGGCCATTGTCCAACACCTGAAACGAGTGAAAGGTAAAAGGTGATCTTTGACACTGCTGGAACTGGCAGCAGAACCGTGTGGTGTGTCTGTGTGTGTGTGTGCATGTGTGTGTGTGTGTGGTGCGCGCGCAGTGGTAGTGTTCTGAAAAACATTATGCAGCAAAACAAAAAATTTTTTACTAAAATAAAAATAACACTGAAAAAAAAAACAAAACAAATACACAGAAAAGTTGCAGCAATAAAGCTTGAGATACTTGACCCCTTCTCTGGAGGGAGGAGGAGAAGGAGGAAAAGTAAGAGGAGAAACAGCTGTGATTTTGGGGATTTTTGGTCATATTCCATCCATACTGGCCTTGAGCTAACCAATCCCCAACTTGCTGATTTAACGCAAGAAGAAAGAGAGGAAGAAGGAGGATGAGGAGGGTGAGGAGGAAGAAGAAGAAGAAGAAGAAGAAGGAGAAGGAGGAGATGAAGAAGAAGGAGGAGGAGGAGGAGGAGGAGGAGAAGGAGGAGGAGGAGAAGAAGGAGAAGAAGAAGAAGAGGAAGAAGAAGAAGAAGAAGAAGGGAGGAGAAAAAGAAAAAAGAAGAAGAAAAGAAGAAGGAGGAGCAGAAGAAATAGAAGAAATAGAAGAAGAAGAAGAATTGAATTACCATCATAGTGGCGAGACATTCCAAGACTTTCCACCGAAGATTAATATCAATGTTGCATTTCTCTGTAATGTTTGGTCTCCTGAGGAATGAGAACAGAATGAAATCAACAGCAATCTCTCAAAGATTCCCTGACTTTGGTTTGATTTCATTTGTTTCTCCAACACTCAACACCCCCACCCCACCCCACCCACCCCCCTGCCAGTTCCAGTGTGACGCTCGCTTATTGTCAGAAAAACCAGACAATAGTCGATATACCAGCGACTGGTAGTGCTGTACTAGTATGTAGAGTCTCTAGGAGTTGAGAGTAGGGATGACGGCAGGTGTTACTGTCAACCAAATTCACTCGCAAAAAATACTGGGCACCCTGGCGTTATAGTAGACAACACTTACCTGAGGTGCCATGCAATGAGATTGAACCCATAACCATGTGGTTGTGTAATGAACTTAACCACACAACTCTACCTACATCTATTTCTCTCGTTTAAGCTTTGGTTAGCTTGTTATTATGGTAACACAGACACACACACATACACACACTCCAGTATATTCCCATCCACCCCACCTGAGTAGGCTTCCTCTATGCAGCCTTTTTCTATTGTCACTATAATGGCCTCTGCTCCTCGTAGCTGCTTGATCTCATGTCTTGTGTTCCCTTCTGTTCAGGCACTTCCGAATCACTCATCTTTCTGCCTTCCATCACTCATATTGTTTTCTCATGTTCTTGCAAAGACCAAAGCATCTTCTCAACTCCATTGCTAATCTCCTTATAGAGTGTACCGGGTCTATTTTATTCTGGCCCTAGCACCTGTAGTACATCGATATGCTCCACAAACCTAAAGGCTAGAATAGAATCTATGATGTGAGGGTGGTAGAAGAGGGAGAAAAGGCAGAGAAAGTGTTAGCATGCCAGACGAAATGGAAACTTGTTGTCTGTATGTATATGTTGAGGCAAGTGAAGTTGTAGTCGTAACCAATGACAGTGCCACCTGATTGGTACCCATGCCGGTGGCACATAAAAAGCACTATTTGAGCGTGGTTGATGCCAGTGCCGCCTGACTGGCCCTCATGCCAGTGGCACGTAAAAAGCACCCACTACACTCTCAGAGGCATTGGCATTAGGAAGGGCATCCAGCAGTAGAAACTTTGCCAGATCAAATTGGAGCCTAGTGCAGCCTCCCAGCTTGCCAGTCCTCAGTCAAACTGAGCAACCCATGCCAGCATGGAAAGCGGACATTAAACGATGATGATGATGATGATATATCTCTATGTGTGAATGTATCCTTGTGTTTATGTTTGTATGCCACTGCTTGGCAACCGGTGTTGGGTTGGTTACTTCGCTGTCAGTTAGTAGTTCGGCAAAAGAGAGAGATAGAATAAAGGACCAGACTTGAAGTAAAGCATTAATACTCTCACGGCTGTGGTCCAATGACTGAAACAAGCGGAGGGGTAAATACGGAACCGAAATCTTAGAGATTCCTCTAGACAACATGCAATAAACAGCACAACTAGGCGCTAGACCTCCCCCACCTCCCACACACGCTTTACTTTGAATATGAGAGAGAGGAGAGAGAGAGAGAGAGAGAGAGAGAAGAAAGAAGACACTGAACATTGTCAAGATGCACAAAGCTGTACTTGATAGTGCAGTGAAAGCGTTAGAAATAAGACTGCAAAAATCATAACAATAATGAAGATGAGAACACTGATGATGATGAGGAGGAGGAGGAAGAGGAGGTGGAGGAGGAGGAGGAAGAGGAGGAGGAGGAAGACGGAGGATAAAGATGACGATGACATCTACCACAATGAAGGCAATAACATGATGATGATGAGGAGGAGGAGGAGGAGGAGGAGCAGAGGAGGTGGAGGAGGAGAGAAGGAGGAGGGGAGGAGAGGAAGACGGAGGATAAAGATGACGATGACATCTACACAATGAAGCGCAATAACAATGATGATGATGAGGAGGAGGAGGAAGAGGAGGTGGAGGAGGAGGAGGAAGAGGAGGAGGAGGAAGACGGAGGATAAAGATGACGATGACATCTACCACAATGAAGGCAATAACAATGATGATGATGAGGAGGAGGAGGAAGAGGAGGTGGAGGAGGAGGAGGAAGAGGAGGAGGAGGAAGAGGAGGAGGATAAAGATGACGATGACATCTACCACAATGAAGGCAATAACAATGATGATGATGGTGATGATGATGATGGCACTGACGATGATGAAGAGGAAGGTGATGAGAATCAAGGCAATAGCAATGATGATGTTGGTGATGATGATGATGATAAAGATGTTGCCGATGATGATGGCAGTGGTGATGATGAAGATGATCGAGGTGGTGGTGTGATGATGATGATGATGATGATGAAGATGATTACAATCAAGGCGATGGCCACGACGATAATGGTGATGATCATAGAGATGATGTTGATGATGACGGTGATGATGGTGGAGATGGTGTCGCTGGCGATGACAACGACGATGATAGTGATGGCCACCACCGTACAAAGATGAAGATGATGCCCATCCTCTTTCCTTTTTCTAAGTCATTCCAAAGCCACACACAACACAAAAGCAAAAAAGCAAAAAAAAAACTCCAAAAAAACCAATACAATAAAATAAAATAAAGAAAACATCTGCTGCGATGCAACACAACAGAGCTTCAGCAAAACGAGTCACAAACTAATTAGGAAGGTTGTCTAACATTCTTCAGTGAACAACAGATGCAAGAATAATAATAATAATAATAATAATAATAATAATAATAAAAATAACAATAATAATAGTAATAACAGTAATAATAATAACAATAATAATAGTAATAACAGTAATAATAGTAATAATAGTAATAATAATAATGATGATGATAATAATAATAAATAATAATAATAATAGTAATAATAATAATAATAATAGTAATAATAGTAATAATAATAATAATAATAATAATAATAATAAAAATGATAATAATAATAATAATAATAATAATAATGATGATGATGATGATGATGATGATGATAATAATAATAATAATATAATAGTAATAATAATAATAATAATAATAATAATAGTAATAATAGTAATAATATAATAATAGTAATAATAGTAATAATAGTAATAATAATAATAATAATAGTAATAATAGTAATAATAATGATAATAATAATAATAATATAATAATAATAATAAAAGTGATAAATATTAATAATAATAATGATGATGATGATGTGATGATGATGATGAAATAATAATAATAATAATAATAGTAATAATAATAATAATAATAATATAACAGTATAATAACAGTAATAATAGTAATAATAGTAATAATAATAGTAATAGTAATAATAGTAATAATAATAATAATAATAGTAATAATAGTAATAATAATAATAATAATAGTAATAATAGTAATAATAATAATATAATAATAATATAATAATAAAAGTGATAATAATAATAATAATAATATGATGATGATGATGATGGATGATGATGATGATGATGTGATGATGATGATAATAATAATAATAATAATAGTAATAATATAATAATAATAATAATAACAGTAATAATAACAGTAATAATAGTATAATAGTAATAATAATAATAGTAATAGTAATAATAGTAATAATAATAATAATAATAGTAATAATAGTAATAATAATAATAATAATAGTAATAATAGTAATAATAATAATAATAATAATAATAATAATAATAATAATAATAATAATAATAATAGTAATAATAATAATATAATAACAGTAATAATAGTAATAATAATAATAATAATAATAAAATAATAGTAATAATAGTAATAATAATAATAATAATAATAGTAATAATAATAATAATAATAATAACAGTAATAATAACAGTAATAATAGTAATAACAATAATAATAATAATAATAATAATAGTAATAATAATAATAATAATAATGATGATAATAATAATAATAATGATAGTAATTGAGAAAGAGCAGCAGAACTGATGTCACAACAAAACGACACCAAAACTGTGTTTTTGGTTGTGTTTTTTGGAAGGGTCTTTTTCTTTCTTTGTTCTTTTTTGTCTTTTTTTTTTTTTTTTGCAAAATGTCTGGTGGTATAATGTATGAGTTGATAAGACGGCAGTCGACATTTCAGGATCTGTGGGAACGGAGTCAAAGATGATGCAATAATAATAATAACAATAATAATAATAATAATAATAACAATAATGATAATGATAATGCTTATTCTAGGGGACGGGTGGAGATGGAGAAGAAGAGGAATGGTTTAAGCCAGATTATAGAAGTATATGAAGAATTGTGAAGTAATTAATACGAATAATAACATAATAACCAAATAATAATAATAATAATAATGATGATAATGATAATAATAATAATAATAATAATAATAATAATAATAATAATAATAATAATAATAATGGTTTCAATTTTTTGCCTCAAGGTGAGCAATTTTTGTGTGGAGGGGATGAATTGATTACATCGACCACCCCCAATCCCCAGTGTTTAACTGGTACTACTTTTATCGACCCAGAAAGGATGAAAGGCAAAGCCGACTTCAGCAGGATTTGAACTCAGGATGTCGCCGCAGCATTTCATCCACCTTGCAAACAATTCTGCCAGCTCGCTGCCTTTGATAAAAATAATAATAATAATCATCCTTTCTACTCCAGGCACAAGGCCTGAAATTTTAGGGGGAAAGGGGGCCGGTCAATTAGATCGACACCAGTACACAACTGGTACTTAATTTATCGACCGCCAAAAAGGATGAAAGGCAAAGTTGACCCTGGCAGAATTTGAACTTAGGGCGTTGCAATGGGCAGAATACCGATAAGCATTTTGCCCGGTGTGGTATAATAATAATAATAATAATAATAATAATAAAGCGGGAAATCCAAAGGTTGTGGTCAATAAGGAGGGTAGACGTGATACCAATGGTAATTGGTGCACTTAGAAGTATCAGCACTCAGCTACCAACATGGCTGAAAAAGATTGGGGTAAGTGTGAAGGTAGAACACCTACAAAGATCAAAGCATTGCTTGGAACTGCAAGAATTCTTTGCAGGGTTCTTGAAGCATGACCAGTAAAACAAGTTTCACCTTAGTCTGCTGGCTGTGGACAGCTGACACTTTTCATCATACCCAGCAAAATAAGCTGTTTGTTTTCATCAAATAATAATAATAATAATAATAATAATAATAATAAGGCGGTTACAATACCAATGATCGTAGGAGCACTAGGAATGATCAAGAAGGGAACCGAAAATTATATGAGAATGATCCCTGGCTTACCATCCCTGCAAGAAGTGCAAAAGATTGTCTTAACGTATTGAGAAGAGCATTGTTGATGTGAGAACTATTACTACCCATGTATTTTAATTTAACTTTAAAAAAAAATGAATGAACTAGTGAGTTTAGTTTAATGACCTACTAATGTATACTATGAGTTTCTTTGCCCGAGGAGTCGGGAAGACACTCGGCAAGAAATGGAAGTAAATTTGAAAGAAGAAAAAAAAAAGATAATAATAATAATAATAATAATAATAATAATAATAATAATAATAATCTTTTCTACAATAGGCACAAAGCCTGAAATTTGTGGGGAGGAGACTAGTTGATTACATCGAACCCAGTGTGTAACAGGTACTTAATTTATCGACCCCAAATGGATGAAAGGCAAAGTTGACCTTGGCAGAATTTGAACTCAGAATGTAACACCAGACGAAATACCGCTAAGTATTTCGCCCACCATGCTCAAGATTCTGCCAGCTTGCTGCCTTAACAATAATAATAATAATAATAATAATAATAATAATAACAACAAAAGTAACATGATAATGATGATGATGATGACATAGCTAATAAGATGTTCTTTTGTTGAGTGTCTGAGTAGTTTTAAGTTTATTTTTTGCATATTTATTGTTGGAATTTATGATAAATATATTTTAAACAATGTCTTGTTTTCGTTTCTGTTCCTGTCTTCCTTGATAGGAGAGAGAGAGAGAGAGAGACAGACAGAGAGGTTGGAGGAAGGGGAGAAAAGGGGAAGAAGAGGAAGGAGATAAGAAGAGACTCTGTGTGAGTGTGAATTTGTCTTTGCATCATTTTATGTATACACACACATATATATATATACACATATATATACACATATATATCACAATACTGACCAGACCATCAGATGCTGTTATACACCGCTAGTCACAATCAGCCTCTACTTTGGTCTTGACTGCATAATCTTCCCATCATCATATATATATATGTATGTATCTATGTATGTTTGTATATATGTATGTATAGCAATCTGTATATCATACTTAAAGCAAATACATCATAGAAAGCATAATTTTAAGTATGATACACAGATTACTGCTTCAAACTAATACTGTTTCTGTTGCACATAGCATACATAAATACAAACACATATATGCATATGTGTGTGTGTGTGTGTGTATGTGTATGATCATTATATATATATAATGTATATGTTTCTTGTTTTATAAATGAAAAAAAAATATTTGATGCAAATTATTGAAGATTGTAATTATTTATTGTAGACAGCTGCATACTACACACACACACACACACACACACACACTTGTAAATGTATATGTTTGCTCGAGGTAAAAGATTAGGTCTCAAGATTAAAATTTAAACATCCAAAATAACAATTTACAGTGGAAAACTTTAAAACTTTTCTGTTAAAAAACAGAAAAATGAAAACAGAAAAGAACTATTAGGAAAATTGCGACAAGATTTTGAAAATGCTTTAATCTGTGCCTTAAGTAAAATGAAATTTACTTACAACGAATACAACACCAGGTCTACAAGAGAAAGAATGTTGTGTGGCTCACAGAACACAAGTGGTCAAATTGAACAAGACTGACAACCATCTTATTCTTTTATTCTTACTCGATTCGGTCAGTTGGTTGCGGCCATGCTGGAGCATGACCTTAAAGGGTTTTTGTTGAAGAAATCGACCCCGAGTGCGTCTTTCTTTTTTTTTTTTTTTTAAATCTGGCACTTATTCTATCATTCTCTTTTGCCAAACTGCTAAGTTACAGGCATGTAAACACACCAGTGTTGGTTGTCAAGCGATGGCAAAGGGTGGGAGACAACACATAAATACATACATATATAAAACCAAAAAGGAAATAATTTACCATCACTATAAGTGAGCAAGGGTGCAGAAAGAACCAGCATTGCTAGAAATAAGAGTCAAAGACACTTTATCCACAAAAGTATATATTCTATGTACTTATGAGGGAGACAACTTTCCCACTGGAAGTGAGGGCATTAGAGTGGCATGCCAACCTTACCTGAAATTAATAATTAAAAAAATCTAAATGTGCCCTTTTAAAGCCTAGCCAGGCTTCCATACAGTTTCCATCTACCAAATTCAGTCCTAAGATTTCGGTTGGTTCAGGGCCATGTAGAAGACACTTACCCAAGGTTCCACACAGCAGTGGGTCTGACCCTGAAACCATGTGGTCAGGAAATACACATCTTAACTGCAGAGCCATGCCTGCACCTAGGAAACAATTTGGCTGTTATTTCTAACAAGTTAAACACCTTAATAGGGACACTATAGTTCGCTAAAAGGCTGGCTCATGGCTGGTTCTTCAACTAGGTCACCTGGCGAAAGGTGAGGAACAACCAAAGTTTATGAATAGAAAGCATTATGAAGGTGTTGTTGGTAGCACAAGGGTTGGTCGTAATATTCTGTTGCTGAATTCCTACAGTTTTTTTTAGTTTATTTATGTTATTTTTTTTTTTTTAAGTTTATGATATTTCTATTAGGTAGAGGTGAGGAGAATTAAATTTAAAAATCCGTTTAATAGTAATTGAAATTCAATCATATAAAACAGAACTGAATAATAAAAAATAAATAAATTAATTAAAAAATAAATAAATAAACAAATCCCCTAAAGCATGAAACCAACCCCTAATTGAAATTCAGTAACCCTCCAACTCCCTCACTTCACTTGATCTTTCAGTGTCAGTTTTATCAACTTGCAAATATTAAAATGGAATAAAAAAAGGGGAAAAAAAAATATGGAAGGAAATTTGCATCAGAATTGTCAGTGTTAGTTTAAACCCAAATCACCGAGGCACAATTTCAGTAAACTGTAACCAGGATGCAGGTTGTTGTAATTAATAGTTAACGAGCAGAGTCATTAGCATATTGGACAAAATGCTTGGCAGCATATCTTCAGGCTCTTTACGTTCCGAGTTCAAATCCTGCCTAGGTCAACTTTGCCTTTCTTCCATTAGGGGGTTAATAAAATAAAGTACAAGTCAAGTACTGTGGTCGATGTAATTGACTACCCCCACCCTTGCTTCCTTCCAAAATTTCAGGCCTTGTAGCAAGAGCAGAAAGGATTATCATATTATTATTATTATTATTACTATTACTATTACTATTATTATTATTATTATTATTATTATTATTGTTATTATTACTGAGTGAGAGAACAGTGCATGCCATCAAAGTGACACTAGGGTACAAATATACGGAGCCCAGTATACCCATCATGACTACCCGTCTGATAAGGGTACATCAGGCACATGCATCACAACCATATGTGCGCGACATGGTGATCTCATATCAAGGTAAACAGCTCATGACCTTGCAGGTGGGGCCCAGTTAGAATTTTCTTCTTGGTCGAGTAACCCATCCCGCTCAAAAGGTCCCTGAATAAGGTTTGTTTTAAGGATGTTGAACGAACCACCCATGCTTCCAAAGGTGAATTATTCAAAACCCAAAGAATCCCACTCAACACATGGCTATGATGGTCCCCCACTACTTCTGCTCGTGATCAGAGATGCACATATTGTCAGCCACCAAGGGACATGCTCAACTGGTTAAGGTCAAACAAGTGACAAGCAAATCTGTGGTATTGAGCAGAATATTTGCTGTAGTCCATCTTTTTTACCAAGACAAAACAATGGACATGATAACGCTTCCAATCAGTTAAGATCAGAAGCCATGAGAGCCACTGCCTGGTACTGCATCAGTATTATTATTATTATTATTATTATTATTATTATTATTGCAGTGAGGTGGCAGTATCGTTAGCAGGTTGGGCAAAATCATCATCATCATCATCTTCGTTTAGCACCCGCTTTCCATGCTAGCATGGGTTGGACGGTTCAACTGGGGTCTGGGAAGCCAGAAGGTTGCACCAGGCCCAGTCTGATCTGGCAATGTTTTTACGGCTGGATGCCATTCCTAATGCCAACCACTCCATGAGTGTAGTGGGTGCTTTTTACGTGCCACCGGCACAGGTGCCAGACGAGGCTGGCAAACGGCCACGATGCGGATGGTGCTTTTTACGTGCCACCAGCACAGGGGCCAGACGAGGCTGGCAAACGGCCACGATGCGGATGGTGCTTTTTACGTGCCACCGGCACAGGTGCCAGACGAGGCTGGCAAACGGCCACGATGCGGATGGTGCTTTTTACGTGCCACCGGCACAGGTGCCAGACGAGGCTGGCAAACGGCCACGATGCGGATGGTGCTTTTTACGTGCCACCGGCACAGGTGCCAGACGAGGCTGGCAAACGGCCACGATGCGGATGGTGCTTTTTACGTGCCACCGGCACAGGTGCCAGACGAGGCTGGCAAACGGCCACGATGCGGATGGTGCTTTTTACGTGCCACCAGCACAGGGGCCAGGCGATGCTGGCAACGGCCGTGAAGGCTGGCATCATCTGTCACTATATTCTGAGTTCAAATTCTGCTGAGGTCGACTTTGCCTTTAATCCTTTCAGAACTGATTAAATAAATACTAGTTACGCACTGGGGTCAATGTAATCTACTTAATCCCTTACCGCCAAACTTGAGGCCTTGTGCTTCCAACAGAAAGGATTGTTATTATTATTAAAGCAGCGAGGTGGCAGAATCAAAGACTCTGTTGTCCAGTGTAGCATTTCTAAAGAAGCAAAAAAAGACAGAAAGTAAATTTGGCTGTTATTTCAAGCAGGTCAAGTAGCCACACAGAGGCCCTGCCTCATTGCATCATTTACATGTGGTAAGACATGGTGATGCTCTACGTATATCTAGGTCAATGAAATAAAAGTGCCTGCAGGACTATTTCATCATTTATATTTATGGAAATAGGGGAGCTGATGAAATGATAACTGCATGGTGGAGGTGGTGGTGGTGGTGGCAGTGGTGGTGGTGTTTGGGTGGTAGTGGTGATAGTAGTGGAGGTGATGGTGGAGATAGTGGTGGTGGTGGTGGTGGTGATGATGATAATGATGATGATGGTGGTGTTTGTGGTGGTGGTGGTGGTGGTGGTGACAGCAGTGGTGGTATTTGGGTGGTAGTGGTGATAGTAGTGGAGGTGATGGTGGAGATAGTGGTGGTGGTGGTGGTAGAGGAAGTGATAGCAGTGGTGGTGGTGGTGGTGGTGATGGTGGTGGTGATGATGATGATGGTTGTGATGGTGGTGTTTGTGGTGGTGGTGGTGGTGACGGCAGTGGTGGTGTTTGGGTGGTAGTGGTAGTGATGTTGGAGATAGTGGTGGTGGTGGTGGTGATGGTGGTGGTGATGATGATGGTAGTGATGGTGGTGTTTGTGGTGGTGGTGGTGGTGACGGCAGTGGTGGTGTTTGGGTGGTAGTGGTGATAGTAGTGGAGGTGATGGTGGAGATAGTGGTGGTGGTGGTGGTAGAGGAAGTGATAGCAGTGGTGGTGGTGGTGTGGTGGTGGTGGTGATGGTGGTGGTGATGATGATGATGGTTGTGATGGTGGTGTTTGTGGTGGTGGTGGTGGTGACGGCAGTGGTGGTGTTTGGGTGGTAGTGGTAGTGATGGTGGAGATAGTGGTGGTGGTGGTGGTGATGGTGGTGGTGATGATGATGATGGTAGGGATAGTGGTGTTTGTGGGGGTGGTGGAGATAGTGGTGGTAGTGATGGTGGTAGTGGTGGTGGTGGTAATGATGATGATGGTAGTGATGGTGGTGGTGTGGTGGTGGTAGTTGTGGTCATTAGTAGCTAGTAGAGTTATACTACACTGAACCTGTGTGTGTGTGTGTGTGTGTCTGTAAGTATATTTTATGTATGTGTATGCTATAGAATATGAGCCGGATAGACAGAGAAATGAGATGAAGAGAGAGAGGAAATAGGTAGAAAGACAGAGAAGGAAAGAGAAAGTATGAGAGAGAGAGAGAGCAATAAAGCAAAAATGGTGAAGCAGAGAGATTTATAGAATTTTATTATGGTTGAGGGCAACCTCCAAGACAGACATTCCTCTCCACCTGTCTTTACATATCTAATTCAATGACAGGCGGCATTTATAATTTATTAACACATATATCTAAAACATACATACATACATACTTATACATATGCATATATATATATATATATAATATATATATATATGTCTGTAAATACATGTATCTTTATAATGCTCTTTCTTTCTTTCTTTCTTTCTTTATATATATATATCATCAAATGATGATGATGAGGATATATATATATATATATATATATATATATATATATATGTATTCATAAGTCCTCACACGTGTGTATGTTATCTATTGAAAAAAATTGGATTTGCTCTTTTTTTTTTAGTCAATGTAACATTATAAATATATGACAATGTGTCTGGTTTTCTATTGTTTAGGACATCTGTCTGGGTGTAGAAACACTCTAACCCACCATATTAATGAGAACTGCATGTACATATATATGTGTGTGTGTGTGTGTGTGTGTGTGTATATATATATATATATATACACATATATATATATATACACATATATATATATATACACATATATATATACACATATATATATGTATGTATGATTATTGGTACTAACATGCTACCTTAAAGATAACAGTCAGAACAAGGACATACTAGCACCAATATTTGTATGCATGTTGGTGCTAACATGCTATCTTAAAGACAGTAGTCAGAACAAGGACATACGAGCACCAACATATTTATGCATGTTGGTGCTAACATGCTATCTGAAATGTAGCATATTGTCAATAAAGTGGCTTTTGTAGTAATGTAACATTTAATGTATATGTTTATATGGCTGTGTGGTAAGAAGGTTGTTTCTCTACCACATCGTTCCAGTTTTAGTGCTACTGAATGGCACCTTGGGCAAGTGACTTCTACTATAGCCTCTGTCTGACCAAAGCATTGTGGATGGATTTGGCAGATGGAAACTGAAAGAAGTCAGTATTATATGCATGCATGCGTGTGTTTGTGTGCTTGTGTGTGTTTGTCTCTGTGTTTATCCCCAACCACCAACCAACAATTAGTGTTGGTGTGTTCATGTCGCCATAACTTAGCAGTTCAGTGAAAGAGAATGATAGAATCAGTATCAGGCTGAAAAAAAAATAAGGACCAAGGTCGATTTGTTTGACTAAAACTCTTGAAGGCAGTGCCCCAGCATGGCCACAGTCTATTGACCGAAACAGGTAAATGATAAAAGACGGAGGTAAATAAGGACAAATGCTGAAAGTATTGTAGCAGTGATCTGTGTTTTGACACGTAGTGATTGTTGAGCACTTATTTTTGCATGGACGTGAGGAGGTAAATACGATTAAACACGTGGGGTTTACAAACCTGAGAGGAATACTTGAGGGCCATTGAAGTGGATGATTCCTCGTGGTGCGGAAAGAGTTGTGTCATGTGTCACCATGCTTTAGCTGCAAGTGGACAGACCAACAATGAAAGCCCTCCAGCCATGACATTCATCTCTTTGCATATCAGAGGCTAAATTGATCTGTCCCAATTCAGTTTTATTCACACAGCTCGTTTGGTTGACCCTTCAACTGGCTCCCCGCATGTAAATTTTAACGAAAGGGCCAATCAAATGAAAACACGATCCGGTTATTTAAGCGTGGTTTATTCCATACAGCATTCATCTTTTATCTTTTACTCATTTCAGAGATTAGACTGTGGCCATGCTGGGGCTATTCAAAACAATGTGAATACAGAGTAATCATCATCATCATCATCATCATCGTTTAACGTCCGCTTTCCATGCTAGCATGGGTTGGACGGTGCAACTGGGGTCTGGCAAGCCCGAAGGCTGCACCAGGCCAGTCAGATCTGGCAGTGTTTCTACAGCTGGATGCCCTTCCTAACGCCAAAAAATACTGTGCCCAACGTCTGAATATCAAACGGTAAAGGCCTGAGATTTGTAGGAGAGAGCATGATCATGGGTTATCATTGAGAGAGTGTTTCACCTTTGCGAAACTGGGCCCGTTGCCCTTCCCTATCCATGTCAATGTCACTTATCATTTATCTCAGGCACATTTCACTATTTGCTGCTACTAGGGCCTCTGACATTCAAAAATAAGTCAAGTTTACATCTAAAGGATTACACACACACACACACATCAATTTATCTTATCTGTCTGTGTGTCTGCTGAAGCATTTGTCTGCGCATCTATCTTCCTCTACTTCAATTTATCTCCCTATCTCTTTGAATGAATATTTATTTTTATATCACTAAAAGCTAAAAAAAAATTTGCTTTGCCATATCTATGTCAGTTGTTCTCAACCCATTTTAATATATATGGGTCAGATCCAAAACCTGAATTTTTTTTAAGGGGAGGGGCACACCAAAAAAATTTAAAAATCAGTTGAATAAAACAAAAATTATTATATTTATACAGAGAAGACTGACAAGGGCTGCCAGAAGAATGCTTGAGGGCCATATGTGGCCTTGATAGCAGCAATGAGAACAGCTGGTTCAATCCCACAGGATGGCACCTTGGCCCAATATTTTTTACAATGGTCAGCCTGAGCTTTGTGAGAAAAATATGGTTGGCAGAAACTGTGAGGAATCCCTAATGGTCAGACTCTACCTATGATTCAAAAGTACAACCTTGTTACATTGTTTGCTCTTTCTCGAGCCATGCCTGGCTCATAAAGGCCGGTTTCCCAGTTTCCTTGGTGTATAGGTTCCTCACCTGGACGGGGGACACCAGTCCATTGCAGGTGAGCTGCAAGATGCAGGAGGAAAGAGTGAGAGAAAGTTGTGGCGAAAGAATCAGCAGAAGTTCGCCATTACCTTCTGCTGAAGCCACGTGGAGCTTAGGTGTTTCACTCATAAACACACACATTGCCCGGTCTGAGATTCGAACCCATGATCCCTCGACTGCGAGTCCGCTGCTCTAACCACTAGGCCATGTGCCTCCACACCTTGTTACATACTAAGTTGCAAAGGTTCCGTTCGAGAATTATATTAAGGCTGGTGCACATGTCTGTGGTGTACTCAGCTACTTCTGCATTAATTCATATATATTTGTGTGTGTGTGGGGGGGGGGTGCATCTCCTTGTTGTGATTCGTTTCCAATATTCAGCAGTAAACCTGTCTTGCCATGGGGGCAAATATTACCTGGTCTAGAAAACAGATGAGGGTTAGAGACAGGAAGGGCATCCAGCTGTAGAAGATCTACTTCGATAAACTCTGTCCAATCCAAGCAAGCATGGAAAAGTGGAAGTGGTGGTGATGATGTTGGTGATGATGGTGATGATGATGATGATCATCATCATCGTTTAACGTCCGTTCTCCATGCTAGCATGGGTTGGACGGTTCGACCGGGGATCTGGGAAGCCAGAAGGCTGCACCAGGCTCCGGTCTTATCGGGCAGTGTTTCTACAGCTTGATGCCCTTCCTAACGCCAACCACTCCGTGAGTGTAGTGGGTGCTTTTTTACGTGCCACCTGCACTGGTGCCAGGCGAGGCTGGCATTGGCCACGGTCGGATTGGTGCATTTTACGTGCCACCTGCACGAAGCCAGTCGAGGCGGCACTGGCTTCGGCCACGATTCGGATGGTGATAATAATAAAGCTGTTATTGTTGGTGATAGTGATGATGATAACGATGATCATCATTATGTTGCTACTGATAATGATGATTATTATGATGATTATTAAGATGATGATGATGATGATAATGATGATGAAGATGATAATAATAATGATGATGATGATGATGATGATGATGATGATAAAATACATATCAAGACTTTAATAGATGTAAAAGAGACAACACTGAAATAATTAAATATTAAAATGAAACAATGCTGGGAAGAAACCAGAGTTGTTATTTTCTTCAGCACAACCATTTGTCTTGGATAATTCCTCACATGGAAATTCTTGCTTCAAAAACACATGACACCTCTCACACACACACACACACACACAAAATTTCCATATTTCTAACAAAATAACCTCTTGTGTTTTCACTCTTTGTTTCATGCTCGTAATTAAAGCAACGCCAGAAGAAGAAATTTCCAGCAGAAATAAATCCAAAAAGCCAAAAAAAATCTTCTTCAAAGTAATGAATGTTAATGATTTGTGTTTAACCAGACTTAGGATCAATATTTGTGATTAGTGTGATTGATTAAAATCAATAAAAGTTCAATATTAATAGGACTTGACTAATTAACTGTGAACAGATGAAAGCTATACCGACTTTGGTTAGATTTGAAACTCTGAACACAGGAGGAAGCAATGGGATTAAACAGTGTAGAACATTTTTACTGCTTCACCTCGCATTGCAATCGTGCATTTTTGGGTTCAATCCCAAAGCGAGGTATCCGAGGTAAATGCCTTTCAAGAGTGGATGTGTGGTAAGAGGTTCGCTTCCCAACCACATGGTATTGGGTTCAGTTTCATTGTGAGGCATCTTTGGTGAGTGTCTTCTATTCTAGCCCCAGGACGACCAAAACATTGTCAGTGGATTTGGTAGAGGGAAACTGAAAGAAGCCTGCTGCGTATGTATATATGTGTGAGCATGCATGCCAGTGTGTGTGTGTGTGTGTGTGTGTGTGTTTGTATTTTCCTCCACCACTGCTAGAGAACTGGTGCTGGTGCTGGTGTGTTTACGTCCCTATAACTTAGCAGTCCAGCAAAAGAGAATGATAGAAAGTGAAAGTGAAAGGAAAGAAGAAGAGAACATGTGTGTGTGTGTATGTGTGTGCGTGTGTATGTGTATATGTGTGTATGTGTTTGCATTTTTTTGTGTGTGTATGTGAGAGACAGAGAGAGGGGTGGGGAGAAGACTGGTTAACAAAGAATTTGGAAGTTCCATCAGAGAAGATTTAGGGTGAAACCTGACATTTTGTGATGCTGATTTCAAAACCAACTTTGGTTCTTTTTTTTTATTTTCCTCTCCAGTATCAAAGACAGGATTGAAATCAGTATCAAAATTTCGAAACTGCCCCCCCTAAAACTAAAAGACATTTAAGACAACATAGCTATATTGCTTGATGCCATTTATTACCGTATTCCTCAATGGAATCTCTATGGAGATCTCAGAGTTATTAACCTGTTAATGGGCATGCAAGCAGGAATTACAAAACACTATTGTTTCTTATGTTTGTGGGACAGTCACGCTATAATAGATTGCTATATTAAATGTGACTCTCTGTAGGACAGTCACGCTATCATAGATTGCTATATTAAATGTTACAGGCTACTAAGGTTGACATAAGCCCCAGAAATGTCCTGTGACCAATATGTGTCTTTAGATTAAGCTCAAGAAAATAATTCTTACTGCTTCCTCTTATTCTTTTCTACTCCAGACACAAGGCCCCAAAAAATTCTTACCTCTTCCTCTTATTAAACTTGGTTTTATAAAAGAAAAAATTTTTTAAGCAAACAATAAAATCATTTCAAGAGGATTCTAGAATCTTCTTAAAAAGATTCCAATATGTGTGTCGAAAAAAAAAAAAAAAAAGGAGGGAATTCATGTGGGACCACAAATTAAGGGAGGTTTTAAATGCTGTTCTATATATATATATATATATATATATACATATATACAATGGGCTTCTTTCAGTTTCCATCTATCAAATCCACTCACAAGGCTTTGGTAGGCCTGAGGCTATAGTAGAAGACACATGCTCAAGGTGCCATGCAGTGGGACTGAACCCGGAACCATGTGGTTCATAAGCAAGCTACTTACAACACAGCCACTCCTACGCCTGTTTATTTTTAGAATGACATTGTAGGGTATGTGTGGGAGGTCAGATCTGGGCAGTTTGAACATAAAACACACAGAATATTGATGGATATGGCTGGTTTAAATGCTAAAGAATTAAAACCATTATTATCTTTGTTTAATGTCCATTTTCAATGATGGTATGAGATGGATGGTTCAATGGGACCTAATGAGCAAAAGAACAGCACTCAGCCCCTATGACTGCTTTGGTATGGCCACCACAGCTGGATGCACTTCCTTACACCAAAAACTTTCTGTGGAACAATATATCATTTGCATAAATAAGTGGAGTCAAGAATGTTCTTGACAAAGAAATGGTTTATCAGTTGGCATTGAGAAAGTTCAAATTCCACCGAGGTCGACTTTGCCTTTCATCCTTTCAGGGTTGGTTAAATAAGTACCAGTTATGCACTGGGGTCGATATCATCTTCATCATCATCATCATCATTTAACGTCCGCTTTCCATGCTAGCATGGGTTGGACGGTTCAACTGGGGTCTGGCAAGCCTGAAGGCTGCACCAGGCCAGTCAGATCTGGCAGAGTTTCTACGGCTGGATGCCCTTCCTAACGCCAACCACTCCGTGAGTGTAGTGGGTGCTTTTTACGTGTCACCGACACAGGTGCCAGAAGAGGCTGGCGAACGGCCACGCTCGGATGGTGTTTTTTTGATTAACTTAACTCAAATCTAGAATTCTTTCCAAAAAGTCTTGGTCTAGTAAAAAGCGATCACAGAGATATGATTTGATGTAGTGGAACCAATATCAGGGATTTTATAACAAAGGGTCTTTATAATTCAGGTGTGATTGACAACTATTGATAGATGCCAGATTTTGTGAAATATGAATTCATAAGAGAAAATCATATTCACAAACACTTTTAAAAACTAAATAGAATGCATATTCTTGAATTATTTGTGTATCCTAATTCAGTCTATTATATAAAAGATGAAATTAAAATTATTTCTGTATCAACTCATGAAGTGCATGCTGAGTGCTTTACAGCAATAATCACATTTAATATAAAATGTTATTTAATGTAAGTTACCAACACAGTTGGATACAAATACGAATTAATGTCTATTTCGAAAAATATGAAATTCTGAGAGAAAATGTAAAGTAGATTTAAATTTAACAACCAAAACAAATTCAGGAAAAACTTAATTTCATCGCTGGTAAAAAAATAATTGCATTGTTGACTAATATAAATATGTTTACATCATTAAGGAGGTGAGATGGCAGAAACGTTAGCATGCCAGGCGAAATATTTAGCGGTATTTCGTCTGCCGTTACGTTCTGAGTTCAAATTCCGCTGAGGTCGACTTTGCCTTTCATCCTTTTGGGGTCAATAAATTAAGTACCAGTTACGCACTGGGGTTGATATAATCGACTTAATCCGTTTGTCTGTCCTTGTTTGTCCTCTCTGTGTTTAGCCCCTTGTGGGTAGTAAAGAAATAGGTATTTCGCCTGCCATTATGTTCTGAGTTCAAATTCCGCTGAGATCAACTTTGCCTTTCATCCTTTTGGGGGTCAATAAATTAAGTACCAGTTATGCACTGGGGTTGATCTAATTGACTTAATCCCTTTGTCCATATTTGTCCCCTCTATGTTTAGCCCCTTGTGGGCAATAAAGAAATAAGAAATGTTAGCATGCCGGTCAAAATTCTTAGCGGTATTTCGTCTGACTTTACATTCTGATTTCAAATTCTACTGAGATCGACTTTGCCTTTCATTCTTTCAGGGTTGATAAATTAAGTACCAGTTGCATACTGGGGTCGATCTAATCGACTGGCCCCCTCTCCCCATACTGTCAGGCCTTGTGCCTAGAGCAGAAAGGATTCTTCTTCTTCTTCTTATTATTATTATTATTATTATTATCATTATTATTATTAAGGCAGTGAGCTAGCAGAATCGTTACCATGCTGAACAAAAAGCTTAGCAGTATTTCATCAGTCTTTATATTCTGGGTTCAAATTCTGCCAGGGTTGACTTTGCGTTTCATCCATCTATCTATCTATCTATCTATTTGTCTATCTGTCTATCCATCCATCTATCTGTCCATCCATCCGTCCATCTGTCTGTCTGTCTGTCTATCTATCTATTCATCTATCTGTCCATCCGTCCATCTGTCTGTCTGTCTGTCCATCTATCTCTCCATCAGTCTGTACACATAGCCACATGCACGATCCCATCTTCAATTCCATCCCTGTATTTCCCCTTTGACCCCTTATTTCACACAGACATACACAAAACGGACCTCCACTGGTTCTGATTATGGAAACCCAGTCGTCTGATAAGCCTGCTCCTCAAAGCAACATCGAAGTGGTTGAATATTCCACAGACAGATCCACCTTTAATGGAATTCTCAGGTGGAATCAGCATAACTCACCATATGACAGCACTTTACTACTTGATTCAAAATAAAATTCAAAGAGACTTCTTTGCATTCCCATTCTAACCAGTTTCGTTCACAAGATTTGAGATGATCCAAAACAATTGGGTGAAAGACATCTGCTCAAGCTGCTTTGCTTTAGGATTGAACTTGACACCTCAGGATTGTACTGGGAGCTTCTTAACTCACCATTCAGCTACATTATGCATCTCTCTCTCTCTCTCTCATTCTTTCTCGCCACAATCTGACTCTTCTTCACTTTCATATAATAACAAACACACACACACACACACACAGAGGAGGACTCAAAGACATTCACAATACACACACATACACACACACATACACACTCGTGACAAGCAATCTGCTTTCCTCTCTCTCTCATATACATGCATGCACACACACACACACATGCATACACTCTACCTCTCTCTCCTTCCCTTACTCTCTCCTCCTCCTCCTCCTCTCGAGCCCACTCTTCCCAAAACAGACATGCTACTCCCTACCATATCTCAACTTCTCCTCCTCTCGTGCTTTCTGCCCCTCTTCCCCCACCTCTCATTCTCCATCTTCTCCCCCCCCCCACCACTCCTCTTTCTTCTCCTCAGTTACTTCATTCCTTTCTTTCTATAGCTTTCTTCCTTCTTATCTCCCTCTCCTTCTTTCTTGACCTCAGCTTCTTCTCCTCACCCTCTCATCTTTGCTCTCCTCTTTCCTGCCTCTCACTTTCCACTACCTCTCCTAACCTCTCTCCCATTCTCTCTCTTCCTCCTCTCTCTCTCTCTCTCTCTGTCTATCAGTATGTACATACATACATACATAAATATATATATATATATATATATACACATACATTTCTCTAGTCCTTTGCCTTTCCTTTTCTCTGTCTCATACTCCTTTACTTTCATCTCATCTCTCTCTCTCTCTCTCTCTCTCAGTATGTGCATACATACACACATACATACATATACATATATAAGTGTGTATATATATATATATATATATATATATATATATATATTATACATTTCTCTGTCTCATCCTCTTTTACTTTCATCTCTCTCTCTCTCTCTCTATATATATATATATATAATGATATATATATATATGATATATATACATATGTATATGTCTGCATGTATATATATTCTCTCTACATTTCTTCCTCTTTCTCTTGTTCTCTCCCATTTTCTCTCTCCCTCCCTTTCTCTCTCTCCCTCCCCCTCTCTCTCTCTCTCTCTCTCTCTCTCTCTCTCTCTCTCCCTGACAGCACCAGCACAGCTCCTTATCTTCCAACCAAACACAGGATATAATGAGTTGCTTAAAGATAAGGTTTCCGTGATTGCTTGCTGATCAATAATTGGTCAATTACAGAGTGGACAGCAACGGCCTTCTTCCAACACTATCAGCCAGCTAATGCCAGTAGAAAATTGCCTTTAATTCTTGGAATTTCTCTGGCAAATCTCGCTGGCATCTCACTAATGTTCTGAAGCAAGAAAACGGCTGGAACTGCTTGGATGGAGCAATTTCACTGGAACTAACCACATCAGATAGGTGTGTGTGTGTGTGTGTGTGGTGTGTGTGTGTGTG
>NC_043018.1:20062091-20064591 GCF_006345805.1 Octopus sinensis | reverse complement strand
TTTACGTGCCACCGGCACGGAGGACAGTCAATGCGGTACTGGCTACGGCGACGTTCGGATGGTTTTCGTATGTGCCACCAGCACTGGTACCACAAACTACAAAATCCATTAATATTCATCGAGTTTGCTTTTGATTTTGTCCATTTTGTCCATAGTAACATCGAAAAATAACTTAGGAATGAGAACCTAGGTTTGAAATTTCCCCAAGACACCTGATGAAGGCAAGAGGGTATATCAGTTGAAATGTTGTGTTAACAACAAACAAGATGAGGTCAAATATCCGGCGAATGTAAATAATGTAAATAATGTACATAATTCCTCATCTCTTAAACATAGAACTTCTTTCACATGGTTGTGTGGTTGGTTATACTATATGGATGTAGGATATGGACTCTAACAAAACAGCTTGGTAAGAAAATTGATGGAACTTCTACAAGAATGCTTTGAGTTGGCAAAGTCGTTAGCACACCAGGCAAAATGTTTTGCGGTATTTCGTCTGCCGCTACGTTCTGAGTTCAAATTCCACCGAGGTCGACTTTGCCTTTCATCCTTTCGGGGTCGATTAAATAAGTACCAGTTATGTACTGGGGTCGATATAATCGATTTAATTCATTTGTCTGTCCTTGTTTGTCCCTTTTGTGTGTAGCCCCTTGTGGGCAATAAAGAAATAAGAATGCTTTGAGCTGCTCTGGACATCTGGAGAGAACACCCTACGAATGAATTTCTCTAGGGCAATTTACCACCGATATCACGTCAACAGGTTTTGCTGAACATCGAAGGAGAGCAAAGGATGAGATGATCAGCGACCTAAAGCATGGTATGTAACTGTTGGTCGACTACATCGACCCTACTTGAAGAAAGTGAGCGAGGACCATGAGTGCACCTGAGAGGCTTTACCACGTGCAATGGCGAACCAAACGGACTGGAGAGGATTAATCACGGGGATCAGTGCAACAAGCAGGACTGGATCATGATGACACATACATGAAGATATACATACAAAGACACACACTCACACACTTTGTTGTATATACGCACACACATACACACACAGCTGTACACAAACACGAATGTGTCTTGAAAGACACAAGGATACACAAAATCAACCAACATATATGCATGGATAAGTAATACCATTGCACATATACACACGTACACATGTAGGCATACATATACACGTGCTGCTATACACGAGTACAAAATGTATGTTGAAACACAAGGATATACCTCTCTTTCTCTTTTACTTGTTTCAGTCATTTGACTGTGGCCATGCTGGAGCACCACCTTTAGTCGAGAAAATTGAACCGAGGACTTATTCTTTGTAAGCCCAGTACTTATTCTATTGGTCTCTTTTGCCGAACTGCTAAGTTACAGGGACGTAACACACCAGCATCGGTTGTCAAGCGATGCTGGGGTGACAAACACACACACAAACATATACATACACACATATATACACACACACATACACACACACACACACACATATATATATATATAAAATACAAAATGGGACAAGAATGCAAAACATCCAGACAGCTAGGTGATACAAAAAGGGACAACAAAACATCCAGATAGACGATGCAAAGAAAACAAGGACAGGTTATTCGAAGCCCTCTATCCTAAGTCAAGCACCAGATTATCCTCGCAATTTCAGCTGATACATATATACGACGGCCTTCTTTCAGTTTCCTTCAACCAAATCCACTCACAAGGCTTTGGTCGGCCTGAAGCTATAGAAGTGTATACAATAGTAAACAAATTTACAAACATATATGCATGGATAACAAATACCATTGCGCGTGTACACACATACATGGATGTGCACTAACACACACACAAACACACACATCCATAAGCACAATGGATGCAAACACACATATATACACACATAAACATAATTAGAAAAACAAAAACAAAAAGCGAAAACTAAAAACACGCAAATAAACAAGAAATATAATTTGATACAAAATAATTACAAAGCTCATTAATGAATGGCAAGTGAAAAGTAATTATGGTTTACCAAGAATTGGTGATTCTTCTGGCAGGAATCATTTGCAGGAAGAGTCAACTTACCTGGAAATAGAAAAGAATCATAACATAAAGGAATTAAATATAAGACAGAATTTTCAAAATATTTATGTCAAATAGAACTAAAATGGAATAATTTTATCAAAAAGACAAGATTCCACAGAACCCACCAAAGTAGCACTGGTACCATTATTTTTTTTGTTTCAGTTTTGTTTTTCGCTTTTATGTCTAGGTGTAGGAGTGGCTGTGTGGTAAGTAGCTTGCTTACGAACTACTAATGGTAACAAAACTATTCAAGTGATCTACATTATAAACTTTCTTCAAAGTTACCTGCTAACATACGTTTTAAACAGCAGTGTTATAATGACAATTTAATTTTATTAAATACTCTTTTACTTGTTTCAGCCATTTGGTGCAGCCATGCTGGAGCACTGCCTTTTAGTCAAGCAAATTGACCCCGCCAGGACTT
>NC_043018.1:20044591-20057091 GCF_006345805.1 Octopus sinensis | reverse complement strand
GCCTGTCGTATATATGTGTATATATATGTGTGTGTATGTGTTTGTGTGTCTGTGTTTGTCCCCCTAGCATTGCTTGACAACCGATGCTGGTGTGTTTACATCCCCGTCACCTAGCAGTTCGGCAAAAGAGACCGATAGAATAAGTACTGGGCTTACAGAGAATAAGTCCCGGGGTCGATTTGCTCGACTAAAGGCGGTGCTCCAGCATGGCCGCAGTCAAATGACTGAAACAAGTGAAAGAAAGAAAGAAAGAGAGGGAGAAATAAATGGTAGTGGAGATGTATTGGGACATTCCAACAAGGTACAGTTGGAGTGAATATAAACGGTATGGAGGGGCTAGAGGGGGGGATGTTACATAAGAGTGTGAGGGGAGCGAGAAATAAACAAAAAAGAAAAACAGAAAGATTAGGTGAATATTATGAAGCTATTATTTTATAAAGTAATTAATTACAAAGAAATTAAAATTAATTACTTCACAAAGAATTCATTATATATATTTTCAAAGTGACTCTGATGTTTTAAACAGGCTTTGTTTGACAGAAACTTCAGCCGAACAACATGTCCGACAATGTTATTAGACATGAAGAGAAAACACAAACAAAGTCAAACAAATGGTTTATTGAAAGACACAAGTAGTCTATCCTAGGGATAAATGCTGTTTATCTAGCTTGTAAACAGGTATTCTGACAAGGTAGACTGGGGTTTCAAGTTTACGGTTCTGGTCATCTGGCTTTTCAAAACAATCAAGCTAGACTGCACCGGTCAGCTGTCGTTTCTTGCAAGGCAAGAATGTGTCGCTTTGTCTTAGAAGCTTGCAGAACAGATCTGACAGAAATTGGAGATGGAAAGCAAGTTGAGTAGTGTGTGTGTATATATTTTTTCTTGTGTGTATGAATATATATATATATAATATATATATTTATATACACATACATACATACACATATATATATATATACATATATATATATATACATACACACATACACACCTATATATATATATACACAAACATACATACCTATATATATATATATATATACATACACACATATGTAAGTACATACATATATATACACACGCACACACAAACACAGACATACACAGCACACACAATATAAAATTTTATATAAATGCTTATATATGTGTATGTTTCTGTATCTGAGTATGTGTATATGTGAGTGTGTGTGTTTGTGTATGTCTATATCTTTCTATCTATCTATTTATCTATCTATATATATATATATATAAGCATACAGATCTGTGTGAATATAAGTGTATGCGTGTATCTTGGTGTGGGTGTCAGTGTGTGTGTGTGTGTGTGTCTATATATATATTTATATATATACACACACACAGTCATACACATGTGTCAGTATAAATGTGTATGTGTGTGTGTGTGTGTGTATATATATATATATATATATATATATGTATGTATATATTGGAGTATTGTGTGTTGTCTGTAGGCAATGAGAATAAGGAAGAGGGGAGCTGCTGGAGGTGGGGCGGGGGGGGAGAAGAGGAGACAAGGTCAGGAGACAGAAGTTAAGGTTGTGTGCCATCAGAGTTGACTGGAAGACAGCAGTGTGTTTATTGAAGAAATACCATCGAAACGGTTGAAGGATGAAACAATATTTGAATAGTCTGAGAAAGACAAACATTGTCCTTCGCTTTTCAAAACGCATACAGACATAAACACCACACACACACACACACACACGCACATACACACACACACGCATGCATACGCACATGTATATATATATAGGAAAAATATACAGAATTTTTGTGTATGTAAGTGTGTGTTTGTGTGGAGATGCATGGCATAATGGTTAGGGCATTACACTTTTGGTTGCAAGATTGTGGTTTTGTTGCCTGGACTGGGTGGTGTGTGGAGTGACACGAACAAAATACTTCATTTCACGTTACTCCAGTCTACACCCAACTGGCAAAAGTGAGTTATCCTGTTATATATATATGTATATATATACACATCTATATATATATATAGATACATACATATATATATACGTTTATATAGATACATTTATATAGATACATACATACATATATACGTTTATATAGATACATATATATATATATATTATATATATATATATATATATAATATATATATATATATATATATATATATATATACATATATATACATATACATATATATATATATATACATATATATTATATATATATATATATATATAGATATATACATTTATATAGATACATACATATATATATATATATATATAAGTACATTTATATAGATACATACATACATACATATATATATATATATATATATATACACACATATATAGATAAATTTATATAGATACATATATATATAATATAAATATATATATATATATATAATATATATATATACAAAATAAGAAAATGGAGAAATACATCGAAATCAAATATCAATTACCAGATAATACCCGATCACATACTTTATTAAACCACCACATAAGAAACTTTAAGGTCAAACATAATGTTGTAGAACAAAACAGTGTACATGAAGGAGTGTTACTATTGTGACTATATTGCTAATAATGGAATCTATATATTGTTTTTCTAGTATTAGCGTTATCAATAATAATAATATGAATGATGATATTGGTAGCATTAGTGGTAATGACAAAGATAATGATGCAAACATTATTGACATTTTGGAAATTAATAAGAATTAATATAATGTACTCTTGACTCTGTATATCTGCATTTAGGTATTAATATGTGTATGCTTTTCTACATTGTAATTATCACAATATTAAGTTGAAAAACTGTAACCTTGAATGTGGAACATATGTATGTTTATTGATTTATGTTATTTATATCATTATGTATATGTATATTTATATGTATAGGAGTATGAGTATATGCACTCATATGTATATGTATATGTTTTATTATGGGTATGTACCCATACCTGTATGTATGGGCTATGGGTTATCCTAGATAGCTCAGATTAGCTCTGAGTAGAATCTCTTTAGTCTGAATTGTGGATTGTGTGTCAAGTTAGTTTGATAGTGAAGCAAAACACTGAAACAATCCTCATCTCATCGTTCATTTTTAAACAATTCTTTTCGCTTTTATTTTGTTTACAATAAATAAGATACCAAACTCTCGTGTTCTTTGTTTTGTTTCGGAGAGTAAGGAATAACGAACAGAGAGCAATTAGAGTTACGGAACTCCGTTATTGACTAATTTTTACTGATGCAGACCACCATCATTGTTTCCTTCTTCAGATTCTGGGCATTTAGCCAATAAGATTTGTTGACCGATGTTAAAAACCGACTGTTTACGGTGTTGAAGTATTTACGATGATTTGCCTTCGTAAAGAGCGACACAACCAAGTGATGTAATTTTAGTGACAATAGGAACAAAGAGAGACGTAGTACAATAGGTGAGATGCCTGCTTTACAACAGGAAATAGTTCTGCTGATGAATCAAAGAGCCGAGTTTTCTGGTCGATCGGTCACATAAATATTATACTTGCTTGTACAAATAGATTTCCTCCGAGTCGTACAAAAGTATGATTACAATATCTCTTCAGTGTTTTCATGCTAAAAACGTGACACATGACACTGGACATCAGAAGTTGCTTTCATGATGCTGTCACCGACAAAACCAAATAAGAAATTAAGAAATGTGCCATTATTTATTTGAAAGTCTTCATTGTGGAGCTTGCAGACAATATGAAAGACTACAGAGATAGCTATAGTAAACAGGAAAATAATTTGAAATTCTTTTACAGATCTGTTTCAGAGATAGTTGTCTTCTCCTCACAGAACATGTACCCCTAACCTTTGGCAAATTTTGAATTTATGTAATTCATTAATTTTTTTTTATGTCCATTTTTTTCATGCCAGCATGGGTTAGATGAATATATATTACTGAAGTATTGTTTTACTACAGAGATGGCTACAGTAAACAGAAAAATATTTTGAAATTCTTTTACAGATCTGTTTCAGAGATAGTCGTCTTCTCCTCACAGAACATGTACCATAAATCTTTGGCTATTCTGAATATATGTAGTTCATCAATTGTTTTATGTTCATTTTTTCATACCAGCATGGGTTAGATGAATATATATTACTGAGGTATTGTTTTACAGCTGGATGCCCTTTCTGTCACTAACCCTTACTAATTTTTCAAGTAAAAGATCATAGCAGATAATTTGTCAACAGGGGAAACGACAACAATATCATCACTTGCAGCTCCATGGTTTTCAGAGAAGTGAAAATGTAAGCACGCACATAGACACATTATACCCCTCCTGTCCATTTATATATGTATAATATGTATAAGAGTATGTCTCATCATCATTAAATGCCTGTCTTCTGATCAGGTGGGGGCTTGAGCATCTGAGAGGACCCAGGGAGTCACTGGACACCGCGTTGAGCTCTAATGTCTGCTTTGGCATGATTTTCTACAGCTGGATTCGGTCCCTGACATCAACCTGTTTACAGAATGTATGGGCAGGTTTTGTCATGGCACCAACACCAGTGGGGTCACAATATAACTTGCAAGACCAGAAACATTCAGTGTGTGAGTGCGAGTATAACAGAGACGGCTTTAGGCTAAATGTTGATAGGTTAAAGTATGATAGGACAAGAAGGGGTTACTTGTTGCAGAGAATACAGATGGCTACTCAACAGTCCCTACATTACACACACACACACACACACAAATGTTTATATATATTCTTTTACTCTTTTATTTGTTTCAGTCATCTGACTGTGGCCATGCTGGAGCACCGCCTTTAGTCGAGCTAATCAACCCCAACACTTATTCTTTGTAAGCCTAGTACTTATTCTATCAGTCTCTTTTGCAGAACCACTAAGTTATAGGAATGTAAACACACCAGCATCAGTTGTCAAGTGATGTTGGGGGGACAAACACAGACACACAAACATATACACACACACATACATACATATATATATATGCCAATTAAACACACACATTGTATATTTGTTCTTCCCTGGTTTATTATTGTAGTTATTATATCTTATGTCCATTGAGTAGAAATCTTTCGTCAGTGATTCTTCCATTCTCAGAGAATGGACTGAACAGAACAGGAGGAAACACATGGATGGAAGAGTCAGTGAAGAGGTCACAAGTGTGTGACAAAAGATTTCCAGACAATGGACAGAAGAGAAAATAATAATAATAATAATAATAATAATAAATGAATGAAGAACAAATATACAGTGTGTGTGTTTATTTGGCAAGAAGGTAAAAAAAAAATGACCATTCCAAAATATGAGAATATTGTATTTTCTGAAACTTCCATTCTTTTATTCTTTGACCTAATTTGGTCACAGGACTGTGCCCATGCTGGAGTATTGTTTCAAAGAGTATCCACTGAGCAAATCAACCCTAGTAATTATTTTAAAGTCTCATATTTACTGTATCAAATCTCTTTGTGCTCAACTGTTAAGTTATAGGGATGTAAACAAACCTACACCACTTGCCAAGTGGCAAGACACAAACATAAATGGACCCCCACCACCACCACCACCACCACCACCATACACACACATCATGATGGTGCATGATTTAGTATTTAGGGTATTTGGCTCCTGATCACAAGGTCATGAGTTCAATTCTCATGGCTGCATTGTGTCCTTGAGCGACACCCTTCATTTCATGTTGCTCCAGTCTCCTCAGCTGGCAAAAATGAGTCGTGTGTGTAATTCAAAGGGACTGGCCTTGTCATGCTCTGTGTCTTGCTGAATCTCCCCGAGAACAACTTTAAGGGTACACGTGTCTGTGGAGTGCTCAGCCACATGCATGTTAATTTCATGAGTATGCTGCTCTGTTGATCGGATCAACTGGAACCCTCGTCGTCGTATCCAACAGAATGTCAGTTATATATACATGACAGGCTTCTGTACAGTTTCCAACCAAATTCCTCACAAGGCATCGGTCAGCCCAAAGGTATAGTAGAAGACACTTAAGGTGCCATACAGAAGGACTGAACCCGAAACCACACGGCTGCAAAGCAAACTTCTTAACCATACAGCCATGCTTGTACTAAATGAATCAATCCAAATGGAATTATCTCCCTTTCTGGTGGTGTTTAAATTTTCAACACTAGAGGGAGTTTTCGACTCAGAGTTGCATGGATAATATTTCTTGAACTGACAGCAAAGCTTATACTAAATGAATCAATCGAAATGGAATTATCTCCCTTTTTGGTGGTGTTTAAATTTTCAACACTAGAGGGAGTTTTCGACTCAGAGTTGCATGGATAATATTTCTTGAACTGACAGCAAAGCTTATACTAAATGAATCAATCGAAATGAAATTATCTCCCTTTCTGGTGGTGTTTAAATTTTCAACACTAGAGGGAGTTTTCGACTCAGAGTTGCATGGATAATATTTCTTGAACTGACAGCAAATCTATTTTTATATGAAAATACATAAAAAATAAATATTTCCAAACCTTTTAATAGCTAAAAGCATGCAAGGATTTACACGGCCTCTTCTCTTGTGTATTTCACCACTATACAATGACATACTGCTAGTTTACGACACCATTCAAAACCAAGCAATAATAAATTTTTAAAAAATGTTGTTATGTGTTCTAAGTCAAACGGAGGCAAAGCACTCAGCGTAACTCTTTTATCGATATCTTAAATTAGCATTTCTGCTTTAAACAGAAATATTTAGATGAAATATGCTTCCCTGTCTTTGATATTAATTTTTACAACGCAAAACCAACTACAAATGAAAGGAAGGTATTCCTTACCATATCATCCCATTCTCTCACACTCTCTCTCTCTCATACACACACACTCTCTCTGTCTCTCTCACACACACGATACACATGTGTGTGTATGTATATTAATTGCTATCAAGAACACTATTTTGTTTTGCAACCATAATAGACCATCATATATATTAAAGGTTTACAAGTCAATATTGTGCCATTGAACCATGTGATGTGTGACCAATTGAAGCACTTAGTGTTGAATTGACATCTTTTTCTTTCTTTCTCCCCCTTTTTTCTCCTTTTTCTCCCTTTATATTTTCTTTTTTTCACTCATGTTTCTGTTTTCTTCAGCTTCGGATTTGCATTTTAATGTAGTTTTGCACAGTTTATGTATCATACACATTTATGTTATATACGTAATTATTAAATTATCTAAATTTGGTTTAGTAAAAATATATTTATATACAGGTGTGGCTGTGTGGTAAGAAGCTTGCTTCCCAACCACATGGTTCCAGGTTCAGTCCTACTGTGTGGCACCTTGGGCAAGTCTCTTCTTCTATAGCCTTGAGCTGACCAAAGCTCTGTGAGTGGATTGGGTAGATGGAAACTGAAAGAAGCCTGTCATATATATATATATATATATATATATAATATATAATATAAATCCTGTTGTGTGTGTGTGTGTGTGTGTGTGTGTGGTGTGTGTGAGTGCATGTGTGTAAAAGATTATAACGGCTGTATTTTTCAACTGATCGCACTGAAATTTTACACATAAGTAAAAGACCTCACAGTGGGTGCATCAGCTAAATTTCATAACATAATCATTAGTTTCAAAGTCAGATATGCCCTTTGCTAAATCAAAACCTTGATGGAAAATCTGATTTCAATAGTGCTTATTGGCTATCATTCCACAAATCCCATTCGAACAGCCACTATGTTCGTCCAATCAGCATCAGAGCATTAATTGCATGAAGCTTTCTAAGCAATTTCAAGAAAGAACATACATGACTGCAGTAAAAATTGATATCATTCTAGAATGAACTGTACTCGAACACGTGCATCCAGGCATGTCATCTGTGTTTGATAAATAAGCTGACACAAAAGAGTAAGAAGACGAGGTAAGAAGACAAGTAAAAATGAAATAAAATATTAACTTTAATGAATGAATGGCACTAATTGGTGATCAATCAACTGTGTGAGTATTTTCTCACAACAAAATTCAATTGACAGAAGAAAACGACAAATTAGTCGGTAATTGAGTGTGGAAATTTGGGTGACAAATATCTCAACTTTAGCAAACAGTTTCTTATATAAAACCAAAAAAATGAGCGGTATTTTTCGACTTTTGCATGACTCACTTGATTTGACATGTACACACCCATTGTTTATTCTTTAACCCTTTAGTGTTCGCATTATTCTACCAAAATTAATCCTTTTTTATCCACATTGTTTTGAACTAATCAGGCATTATCTTGTAGCTTTGCGATTTTGATGAGGTAGCTGTTCATTTTTAAAACAATATTGTAGGGTTGGTGTGAGAGACCAGATCTGGCCAGTTTGAGCATAAAACAGGCAGAATACTTTTGGCCGGATATGGCCGGTTTAAATGCTAAAGGGTTAATTCCATTTCATGAAGAAGGAATATTAGTATCAACATTTCAAATTATGAGTTTTTTTATATCAGTAAGCATAAATGAACGATATTTTGGTAAAGTCTTCTAATATTTTTATGAATTTTACAGATCAAATTCATTGGTTACATTCTAAAAAAAAGCACTACTCAGTCAGTTCTGATAGCTTATTCATCCACAAGGTTTGCTAATTTATCGGTCTACATCGCACATTGCTGAACCCTATATCCCATTTGAAGTTTTCCAGTTACATGGACTTAAATAACTTTATTTATAAAGAATTTTTATTACTTCCAAATTAAGCCCTTAATGTATTATCCCGAGTTTACTTGTGCATCGCAAATGTATCTTTTTAGAACCAGACAAGTATACTCGGTCAAAATCAACTTTTAATTTTAGCACTCAAACGAGTTTATTTGTTTTGTGTCGTTTCATTTTTGAGCAATCACGAATTTACTCGTGTTGTTTAAAAAAAATAAGTATTTTTTCATTTGATGGATTTGGCTATCTGGAATGCTTATGTTTTGTATAAAGCATCTTTGGAAACTTCAGCTTCTGCTATGAAACCACTGAAATTTAGAATGCAAATAATCACCAAGATTTTTGAAAAATATAGGCCTCCGACGAAACCAGGAAGACCATCGTCGATCCCACATCCAACAAGATTTGCCCCAACTGGTCACTTTCCCATGGAAATACCACTAAGTGATAAGAAAAAGAACCCTACAAGACAGTGTGCAAAATGCACAGAGAAGAGAGACGCTAAAGGAAAGAAGATTCGAAGAGAAAGCAGATACATGTGTGATGTCTGCAAGATAACTTTGTGCGTAACTCCTTGTTTTAAAAATTATCATTCTAAATAAACTGTCTCATTTAAAAAAAATTTTCCTTTGATTTAAAAGCAATACATCTTATAAAAAAATCTCCGATTTTTTATAAGAAAGTTAAGTTATATGTATTTTTTCAATATCTGAGTTAACTCGTTTAAATCCAAACGAGTAAAAGTACATTTTAATTTCTATAATAAAAAATAAAGGAAACAAGATAAAAAAACTTTTTTTTTGTAATTAACACAGTGTATATAATTAAAAAAGGAAATAAAAAAAAATATGCTGTTAAATGAAATGCCATGTCAAAATAATTGATCCATTAAGGGGTTAATATAATGTAATTTTAATGCTAACATCCTTTCTCCCAAAGGAAGCCTGGTTTTGGCTGTCTTTCGGGTTCGGGTTTTGATTTGCACATTCTTTTTATTTAAACTTCGCATTTAAATGTAATATTCCTTAGAAATACCCTTTACCTTTTCTGCTACCTGTCAGTGCACAGGTGTTTGCATTGATCATTTACATTTCATCATAATTGCACTTTTGGTCAATAGAATATCGATTTTCTCAAAATACGTTTTGTCCACATGTGCTTATAGATGTGAATGCTCATTCGCAACTGTCTGCATCCACGTGCCATTTGGTGCTTAGAATACCACTGCAAATAATTGTGCACTTCAGCGTTGTGGGAATTTTTTGTGTTGAAATGCCATACTTAGAGCTTGCAAACGGCAATGAGGTAAATTTAATTCATTTTTTTTTAAAGATTCATTCAATTATAGATTTTCGATAGGATGCCCCCCCCCCCCAAAAAAAAAGCAAGAGTCACATTGGTAGAAAAACACAAAATGCTTCCGTTTTGCATTCCCCGGGGACAAGCGAGACAGAGGAACAATGTGTGTTTTGGTACGCTTGCAATGCTGCTTCTACCTTGATCGCCAGAGCATCACAGACTGCTCAGCAACCAGAACTCTGGCATGCTTGCAATGGTACTTCCACTGCTAGTGCGTCGCAGACAGAAGCAAAATTACACTATTTTAGACTCCAGTCCTATCATTAACTTACACCATCCAATGGAGGGGGCGTATTTGCTAGTATATATATAATATATATATATATATACTAGCAATCCAAATAATATATATATATATATATATATACTAGCACTATCCGAATCGTGGCCGATGCCAGCGCTGCATCGACTGGCTTCCGTGCCGGTGGCACGTAAAATACACCAATCCGACCGTGGCTGTTGCCAGCCTCGCCTGGCACCTGTGCAGGTGGCACATAAAAAGCACCCACTACACTCACGGAGTGGTTGGTGTTAGGAAGGGCATCCAGCTGTAGAAACACTGCCAGATAAGACTGGAGCCTGATGCAGCCTTCTGGCTTCCCAGATGCCCGGTCGAACCGTCCAACCCATGCTAGCATGGAGAACGGACGTTAAACGATGATGATGATGATATAAAGAACCATTGAGTTAGGAGGTCTGAGAGGAGAATAAATAATTATTTAGCCATGTAATTTTCATAAATTACGCAGAAATGCACAGTGAGTTACAACCTATGCTTTAGACCATGCAGAACTGCTGTGGGACTGAGTAGTCAATTGAAAGGTCATGGACAGAAAGATGCAAAATCGAAAATGTCATTGACAACGAGGAAGCACAAGGAGACAACAATAATCTGGGAAGATGGAGCAATCAACATGTATGTGTGTGTGCATGCGTGTGTATCTACATTTATATCTATCTTACTATCTATCTATGTGCTCTCTGTCTCTGTCTATTTCTCTGTCTGTCTGTCAGTCTCTCTACATACCTATCTATCTATCTATCTATCTATCTATCTATCTATCTATCCATTTATCTATCTACCTACCTACCCACCTATTTCTCTATCTCTGTCTGTCTATTTATCTATCTACCTATATCTCTATCTCTCTCCCTATATATCAATCAATCTATCTATCTGTCTATCTATCTATCTATCTATCTATCTATCTATCTATCTATCTATCTGTCTCTCTCTCTACCTATCTCTCTATCCATCTATCTCTCTATCTCTCTATCCATCTATCTCTCTATCTCTCTATCCATCTATCTCTCTATCTCTCTATCCATCTATCTCTCTATCTCTCTATCCATCCATCTATCCACCCACCCACTCACCCACCAACAAACCCACCTACCTACCTACCTATCTATCTACCTACCTACCTACCTACCTACCTACCTATCTATCAATCTATGTGTGTGATCCAATATAGGTAAGTGCTGAGTCAACTTGTTAATTAAGTACACCTTCAACTAAATGTATTGATTCCTACTTTTGCTTGTTCATATATTCATATGCGTGTACATACACACACACACACAAATGCACATACACAGAAATGCATACAGATTGATGGCAGGGTGAATAGATGAAGAGATATATAGCTGTAGATAGATAGATGGATGGATGGATGGATGGAAATAGAGAAAGACAGAAAGATAGGCAGACAAACTGATAGACAGATCGATAAAATAGATGAACAGAAAGATAGATAGATAAATAGATAGATAGATAGATAGATAGATAGATAGATAGATAGATAAATAGAAAGATAGATAGATAGATAAATAGATATAGATAGATAGATAGATAGATAGATAGATAGATAGATAGATAGATAGATAGATAGATAGATAGATAGATAGAGATGGATAGAAACAGATGCATAAAAACATTGTTGCACAAACATAAATATGAAAAAAAAAATAAGCACCTTTCTTGTGTTAATTATTACAAAATTAGAATGAGTGTGAGAAGCAACCCAAGTCTCATTACATGATTATTGCTGCAACATGTGCAGCTCCATGGTGTGAAATGTAATTATTTTAGTGTGGTGGTGTTGAAATGTGGACGGAAATCTGGAGTAACATTTTTTTTAACAGCTGACTGTAAATTTGCTACATTTCAATGAATATGCATACACACCCACATGTATTGTATACATGTAGGCACAGGAGTGACTGTGTGGTAAGAAGCTTGCTTACCAACCACCTGATTCTGGGTTCAGTCCCTTGGCGTGGCACCTTGGCTGCATGTTCGAATCACGTCGGGGGTCACCATTTTATAATGGAAGGAAGGTTTTCATGATACTTTTGGGGTAGTCTTCTTCTTCCATTATAATTATTCTGTTGATTCAAGGTGTTGGAAATACGAAGAATGAAGTTCTCAGGTGGAGAAAATTCAATAACCGTTTATTCTTAGGTGGTTCGTACAAGAGGTTTGCTTTTGGTAA
>NC_043018.1:20002091-20037091 GCF_006345805.1 Octopus sinensis | reverse complement strand
TCAATATTATACACACTCTCCCACCAGCTCTGCAAAATACACACTCTCACCCAACCCTTCAATATATACACTTAGCCCTATATCATACTCACACTTTTCCAAGCTCTACATTATACACACTCTTCTCCCAGCTCAGCGATATAAACACTCTCGTCCCAACCCTACATTATACACCCTTTTCTTGCACTCATTTTTCAACAACTTCCTCCAACTAGTCCCCTTTTTTGCACCTTCTGAAAAACTTAATTAAAATGGACACAAAGCCCATAGTTTTATGATCATACATATACTTTTCTACTCTAGGCACAAAACTCAAAATTTTGAGGGAGGGGGCCAGTCAATTAGGTCGACCCCAGTATGCGACTGGTTCTTAATTTATTGACCCTGAAAGGATGAAAGGCAAAGTCGACCTTGGAGGAATTTGAACTCAGAAAGGAAAGACAGACGGAATACTGCTAAGCATTTCACCAGGCATGCTAACATTTGTCTGTTCTCTGGCAAAATTTCAAATGTTTCCCTGTGAAATCATGTGACACAGCACCACACAGTATTCACATCTTCCATGCTTCACCCATCCATTTTCTCCATTATGGAAACAATAAATAAATGTTGTGAAACACACACACACACACACAAATACATAGATAGACAGGCAGACAGACATACATATATAAAAGAGTAAAATTACATAAATAACTCAAATAAAACTTGAGGCAAAGAGGAAACAAAAAAGATATAAAAAGCCAGAGAGGCAAATAAGCACATATCTGAAAAGTGTAGAAATATAAAGCAAAAATTGAACAAACTAAGAAGTGTACAATGAAGATTAATATATCAAAAGAAATAACAGAAGTGAATCTGATATTTCAAATGAAACCCTTTATCAAAATATCAAAAAAAGATGACTAGTAAAAAGAATTGAGAAGCAAGAGAGAAAGGATGGTAGGTCAAGTGCTAACGTAAGGGGACCACCATAGAGTATGCCCACCACATATATATAGGCCTTCCCTGTCGTACAATCTTCTGATAATTCTGTACAAGACCAAGGGCTTCTTGACTGCCATTGTCACTGACCCTTCAGCAAATTTACCGAGGAGATAGGGCAGAATGTCAGCCTTTTCCTCCCTGCCTCACTTATCTAACAATGACGGATCAACAATGGACTCTCCATGTGGTCACCAAGTGCATTGAAATAGTAGGTAAGTGATCTGATATCACACAATACCATCATATAAGAAGGACAAGATTAAGCAGTATTTCTAAATAGGTGGAGTTGTGTGGTAAGAGGCTTGCTTCCCAACCACATGGCTCTGGGTTCAGTCCTGCTGCATGACATCTTCTAATATAGCCTCAGGCCAACCAAAGCCATGCGAGTGGATTTGGTTGAAGGAAACTGAAAGGAGCCCATATATATGGTGTGTATTGTATGATATATATATAATATATATATATATATATATATATATAATATATATATATAATATATATATATATATATATATATATATATATTATATACACAAAACACATAGGCACAGGAGTGGCTGTGTGTAAGTAGCTTGCTTACAAACAACGTGGTTCCAGGTTCAGTCCCACTGCATGGCACCTTGGGAAAGTGTCTTCTATTATAGCCTCGGCCGACCAAAGCCAAGTGAGTGGATTTGGTAGATGGAAACTGAAAGAAGCCTGTCATATCTATGTATGTGTGTGTGTGTGTGTGTGTGTGTGTGTGTGTATATGTTTGCATGTCTGTGTTTGTCCCCCGAACATTGCCCGACAACCAATGGTGGTGTGTTTAGTCCTGGGGTTGATTTGCTCAACTACAGGCAGTGTTCCAGCATGGCCATAGTCAAATGACTGAAACGAGTAAAAGAGTATATATATAAATATATATGTATATATACACACACACACATACATATATTGTTTTATTTGTTTCAGTCATTTGACTGTGGCCATGCTGTAGCACCACCTGTAGTTGAGCAAATTGACCCCAGGACTTATTCGTTGTAAGCCTAGTACTTATTCTATCGGTCTCTTTTGCCGAACTGCTAAGTTTATGGGGATGTAAACACACCGACATCAGTTATCAAGTGATGGTGGTGGGGGCGGGACAAACACAGACACACACACAAATACATATGCACACACACAACACACACATACAATAAACTTCTTTCAGCTTCCATCTACCAAATCCACTCACAAAGTTTTGGTTAGTCTGAGGCTATAATAAGAGATACTTGCACAAGGTGCCATGTAGTGGGACTGAACCCGGACCCATGAGGTTGGGAAGGAAGCTTCTTACCACACAGCCATGCTGCACCTATTACACACACACATATATATATATATTTGTACACACCAGATATGCTATGTATGTATCTACACAAATGGAAGTTCGTATGCATGTACTTATACACACGTATATATTTATGTATGTATGCATTTATACATGTATGTGCGTGTGTTGTATTTATGCATAAATGCATAAATAGATGAACTTCTAGGGAATCTATGTAAATTTTGTCCTTTGTAAAATTCAAATTATTCACAAACAAAATGAGAAGCCCACTCTTGTGGTCTTAACCCTGACAGCTCTTATGGCCTTAGTGAATATTTATATTAGCATGTGCATATATAAGTAATGATAGTGTGTGTCTGTATAGTACATAGGTGTGTATATTGTTTATATGTGTATGCCATAATACGTGTGAGAATATCTTCAATCAAGGAACCTCAAATGGAGAATCCCAGGAATGTTTTACAAATCTTCACTCTACCTCTAATCCATTTTTCTTTGGATGATGGCAGTGTGATATTTTCTCTCAAAATGTCAAGGTTTAGAGGCAGAATGCTTAAACGTGTGTGTGTGTGAGTGAGTGAGAGAGAGAGAGAGAGAGAGAGAGTATGTGAGTGTGCCGATGCACAAGCAAGTATATATGTGGAGATATAGTTTTCTACTCTAAGCACAAGATCTGGGTAGGGGGCCAGTTGATTAAATCAACTCCAGTACAGAACTGGTACTTAATTTATCAACCCCCAAAAGGATGAAAGGCAAAGTTGACCTTGATGGAATTTGAACTCAGAACGTAAAGACAGATGACTTACTGCAAATATGGAAGCACTCCGTCAGTTACGATGATGAGGGTTCCGGTTGATCTGATCAACGGAACAGCCTGCTCGTGAAATTAACGTGTAAGTGGCTGAGCACTCCACAGACACGTGTACCCTTAACATAGTTCTTGGGGATATTCAGCATGACACTGAGTGACAAGGCCGGCCCTTTGAAAAACAGGTACAACAGAAACAGGAAGTAAGAGTGAGAGAAAGTTGTGGTGAAAGAGTACAGCAGGGATCACCACCATCCCCTGCCGGAGCCTTGTGGAGCTTTTAGGTGTTTTCGCTCAATAAACACTCACAACGCCCGGTCTGGGAATCGAAACCGCGATCCTATGGTATTCAGCGTGACACAGAGAGTGACAAGGCCGGCCCCTTGAAATACAGGTACAACAGAAACAGGAAGTAAGAGTGAGAGGAAGTTGTGGTGAAAGAGTACAGCAGGGATCACCACCATCCCCTGCCGGAGCCTCGTGGTGCTTTTAGGTGTTTTCGCTCAATAAACACTCACAACGCCCGGTCTGGGAATCGAAACCGCGATCCTACGACCACGAGTCCGCTGCCCTAACCACTGGGCCATTGTGCCTCCACTTACTGCAAATATATATGAATATAGCTAGGTGGCACAGCCTAATGATCATTAACAACTAGACTCGAATAAGAGCTGCCCCAGATAGACTTCTGTGCAACCAGGCAACCCAATCTAGCAATCATGATGTTTACCCCAGCTGGAGAAACGCAACAAACAGGAGGCCCAAACATCGTCCACTTGGTTCAGTTCTGGGACAAGATAACTTCAGCTATTAAGACATTTCACATAATGGTCATAAAATAAAAAAATAATATAGCACAATGATATTTTATTTTTGGATTTGGTTTGCAAGATTCTTTATATGAGTTCGTATGTTGAAGCATATTCTTTTTTGTCTGGGGAGAGAAATTTTCTTTTTGTGCCTTATAATTTAACAGACTCACTGGTAAAATTTCCACTTATTTCTTATTTTTATTTTCCTAAAATAAAAATAAGAAATAAGTGGTAATTTCTGCCGGTGAGTGTGTTAAATTATAGGCACAAATTAAAGGCACAAAAGTGACTCTTCCCAGACACAACAGCACAATTAAGGATTCAAATGACTTAAATTGAAACCTTTCATCAAAATTTCATATATTTATGTTCCAAACACTAGCTTGATAAGGACAAAGTTATTTTCCAAAATTCTTCATTTATTTTCAAAATTAATCAAAACAAGTGTGGTATATTGACAGAAATATGGCAACAAAAGGGTTAATGTTCTTTAGTACTATAATAAACCCACACCCAATCTGTCCTTAATTACCATCACAGGAGGGTCCGTCTAATACTCAGTTCTTCTCATTGAAGAGATGTACCCAATGTGTGTGACCTCTGTCCATCTGGTTCCTTCCATAGAAGAGCTTTACAGCATTGTATCTTAGCGATATGGAACAAAGAATATGTTCCACAACATCAAAACAATGCTAATATCTTCAGCATCCCCCCCCCCAAAAAAAGGGACAAATCTTTTTCCTCAAGTAGTAGAGGTAGAATATTTCTGTCTGACCTTCTTCTCAATGGAAAGGTCAGCAGATTCTGTAACTCAAAGACTGTGTTTAGTAAGATTTTTTTCACTAAATTCAGAAATACATGCTTTTCAGAAAGTTGCACCAACATGAAAATGGTTCGTTGCCTTATTTTTGTGATTCAAAAGAATGGCCACCGGTAGAATTTCAAAACCTGTCTTGAAACAAATAAGACAATCTTTTTATATGATATTATTATTATTATTATTGATCTTAAACAGAAGAAAAAGAACAACAGCGAAAAGAAATAAATAAAATAAAGCAAAACGGCAAAGGAAAACGACAATAATTCAAAATATTGACCAACCCATCCTACCCACTCTGTCAAGTGTTGTCAATAAGATATTCACCCTTGGAAAAAATAAGGGGACAGTGGAATATTTTCTAAAACAGATTAAAAGAAAAAGAATCAGAGTGGTTCCGTATGACATTCAATAACATGGATGGCTGCACTGTCTACAGTATATTTCTGTATGATTCAATATAAGATGTGTGTTGTAAGAGATATTAGTCAATAACAGCGGACATATTGCAAAGAAGTCTGAAATACTATTTCCTGAGGTGGGAAGGAAGGTCAGTTATTGAAAGAGAAGAGAGATGGTTCAATGTATTGACCTCTATGAACTATTACTACTGATCAATTTTATTGAACACTAAAGCAATACAAGAATACAGTTGATTGGCTGAAGAAGGAACTTATACATGCTTGATCAATCTGCTGGAAATAACAACCAAATCTCCACCAGATCATAATAAATTGTCTTAAACAAGGACATGAATTAACGTGGGAGCTTCTATGTGGTTTCTTGAACCAGTAGAAATAGCAACCAAAATCCCTCAAATACACCTTACTTTCTTCAGAAGTGTACTCATAGGGTAATATACTCCTAGATGGTTGTGTTCAAGATATTAAACTGTTTTAAGTGGTGAGGGTCCAGCATGGGAGTTCACAGATTTGGATAGTTTGGAAGTTAATCCTTACTAATTGTTTCTTCTGGGTCTGCTCTTGCTTAGGGTGTAGTACCTATTAAGGTATCCTAGTTAAGGCAGCAGAAGATGGTCCTATGACTTAATTATAAACGTCCAGGAGAGGGCTGGCCCCTAGGTATGTATCATATCGGCCCATTGGCATGTGGGCATATGAACCAGTCCTCTACTTAAAGGTTGAATAAGACCAGAGCTTCAAGGGTCAGCTCAGGAGATGAGGAGATGAGCAGAGTAAATTGTAAATTGGCAGAAGACAACAAGAATATTTCTTCAGGATTTGGACTGAAATGTTGTCCAATCCAAATTCCTTGCTTTTTAAACCTTTGTTACCATATTTCAATTGAAATATAATACAATTGTTTCAACTAGTTTTTAAAATAATGAGAAAATAATAAAATAATACTGCAGTATCCTTCCCCAGTCAACAAATTATGAACCTTCAGACTTCGGTAATGAATGTCCATGATTAGTGATGCTTGCAAGTATGGCACTTGAAGAGAAAGGGAGAGATGAATGGATAAATATTATATATCATCATCATCATCATCATCATCATCATCATCATCGTTTAACGTCCGTTTTCCGTGCTAGCATGGTTCGACCGGGGTCTGGGAAGCCAGAAGGCTGTACCAGGCTCCAGTCTGATCTGGCAGTGTTTCTACAGCTGGATGCCTTTCCTAATGCCAACCACTCCGTGAGTGTAGTGGGTGGTTTTTACGTGCCACCTGCACAGGTGCCAGGGGAGTCCAGCATCGGCCACGATTGGTTGGTGCTTTTAACGTGCCACCGGCACAGAAGCCAGCCAAGGCAGCGCTGGAATCTCTCTCTCTCTCTCTATATATATAAGGAGAGAGAGATAGACAGAGAGACATTCACACAGAGGAAGACAAAGACAAAGAGAGAGATGAATAACTACAAAGAAAGTGACAGAGAAATGTATTGAGAGACAGAGAGGGGAATAGATAGATATATAGAAAGACAGGTAAAGTACAGGTAAATGTAATCTTCTCGAGTTATGCTGATTCATAAGGGCCAGTTCCCCGTTTCCATGGCGTATATATTCCCTACCTGGATGGGATGCTGGTCCCTTGCAGGATCACTCATTTTTACAGGTGAGTGAACTGGTGCAATGTGAAATGAAGAGTTTTGCTCAAGGACACAACACATGATTTGACCTAGGGATCAAAACCATGAACCCAACACCCTAACCACTAAGCCACATGCCTCCACTATATAAAAAGACAGAGGTACAGAAAGATTCCTAGATACCGCTAAAAGGACAGGGTGGTCACAGCTGGAATGATTTTGATCATAAGACTATGTCTAGTCAATGAAAAAGGACCTAGAACCCAAACAACAACAGTAGCAAGACATAGATGATCTCTGAAAGATTTGAACTTGAAACCAAGAGGGTTAAAATCCAATGCTACAATGCATTGTTTTCAACGCTTTTCTTTCCCGTCTCCTTCACAAAACAGAAAATATTGATCCTTACGATAACCACATTGATTCATATGATAGATAGAAGGCCCTTTCAAACATAAACGCAGAAGGGATACAGAATTGATTATAACCATCTCAGTACTTTACTGGTGCTTTATTTTATCGAGGGAGAGACAGAGAGAGATGAAAGGTAAAGTCGACCTAGGCAGGATTTGATCTTTGAACATAAAAGGCTGCAACGAAACAGGCTACAAATATTGATGTCATATTTGACATGTAACTATTGAAGTATGAGCCTCTGACAAAGCCTTTTTGTCGATGTTCAACATGCCAGAAACAACAACCTAGTTCCTTCAAATACTCTACATTTTTTAAGGAAAAAAAGATGCAGAATACTTATGATAATGTTCTTCAAAAAGATGGAACAGTCAAGACTGGAAACAACAGTCAACAATAAATATGTCAATGTAATCATTAATAGTCAAAGAAGGGGCCACAGTGAGCAAACCACAATGGGTAATCCACGATGGGTAATCCACGATGGGTAAGACTTTCTCTATGGTCAAAATTTTGTTTATATTCCAATGTGAAAAGTCCCATTGACGAAGTCCCTAAAAACTTTTATAGGTTAGGGGGAAAAAGAAAATATAGGTGCAGGAGTGGCTGTGTGGTAAGTAGCTTGTTTACCAACCACATGGTTCCGGGTTCATTCCCACAGCGTGGCACCTTGGGCAAGTGTCTTCTACTATAGCCTCGGGCCGACCAAAGCCTTGTGAGTGGATTTGGTAGACGGAAACTGAAAGAAGCCCGTCATATATATATATATATACATATATATATATATACATACACACACACACACATATATATATATATATATATTTGTGTATGTATATATATGTATTTGTGTATATGTTTGTGTGTCTGTGTTTGTCCCCCACAACATCGCTTGACAACCGATGCTGGTGTGTTTACATCCCCATAACTTAGCAGTTTGGCAAAAGAGACCAATAGAATAAGTACTAGGCTTACAAAGAATAAGTCCTGGGGTCGATTTGCTCGACTAAAGGCGGTGCTCCAGCATGGCTGCAGTCAAATAAAAGATAATAAAGAGAGTATATCAAGAGAGGGCCCTGTTTATGTTGGAAGGCTGCATTGAAGTTAATTACCATTTGACAAATTCCAGGGTCAAACAAATGCTTCTACCTATGATTGTGAACTCTGTGTTAGGTAAAACTTAAAACCCCCCAATCAACATGACTTCATAAAAATTTAAAACAAAACATAAAAAGGAAAGTGAAGTTTTATAATTAGCAACCCTACTGTTAATTAAAAACTATTTTTCTAAAAAAAATCTTTCTTCAGATTTCTATGCTTGAAACACAATTTTAATTGTAATTACTTGGCAAAAGTAATTACAGTTGCATAGATATAGAAATATAAATAGAGGTTTCTGAAATTCACAGTTAATTGAAAATTACGGGCTTTAATTGAAATTAAATCATCAAAAAAATCACTAGCATCGTCATTGTCTTCGTCATCATTTAACATACGTGCTCCATGCTTGGCAAAGGTTTGGACAGTTTTGACAGGATCCGATGTGTCCAAGGACTGCATTGCGCTCCTTTGTCAGCTTTGGCATGGTTTCTATAGAAGGAGGCCCTTCCTAACATCAACCACTTTACATGGACTGGGTGCCTTTTCCATGACCCCATACCTTACTGAGGCCACCTGGCAGCTCACAAAGCTACAAGTTCAATGGGTGAGGGGGCGCTTCATTCTAGACACAAAGGTACACACACACACACACACACAGATATATATAGTTAATCCAAACAAGAAAACAGAAAAAAACAAAAAAACACAGCAATGCGAGGAGGTGGAACAAATAAAGTACATATATACATTGATATAGGGCAAAGACCCCCCTTGGTCATGAATGACCATGGAATTGCACCGAGAAAGTTCCCCTCTGAGGCACAAGTCTGGGCAAGGTTGTTTATGGAAGATCAGTTTTTGTCCATCCATACCAACCTCCCCTCTCCACACCACCGATGTTGTCCAAAGGAAAGGCAAAGGGACCAATACAGCTTAGCACCATGCATATATATATAAATATACGATGGGCTTGTTTCAGTTTCTGCCTACCAAATCCACTCACAAGGCTTTGGTTGGCCTGAAGCTATAGCAGAAGACAGTTGCCCAAGGTGCCATGCAGTGAGACCGAACCTAGAACCATGTAGTCGGTAAGCAAGCTTCTTACCACACAGTCACTTTTTGCTTCAATTTTTTTTTTCTTTTGAGAACGGTACACATAACTCCCTTGAATGGGGTACAGGTACCTTATATCAGTTGTAAACCTTTAAACCATCCCAGTTTAATTAATTAAAGGTGCAAGCCTAGCAATTTATATAATTTAAGACTTGTTATTTTCCTCAGCATCAATGTGACCCTTACATCACAGGTTCATCAGCACTGGGAATTTTCTCCTGGGATTTAAAAAAAAAAGAGCGAAAAAAAGGGGGTCCCCCACTCGTGGTATAATTGGTTGTTTGACTGACCTCCTAGAGATAGCAGCTAAAACTACCATGAACCACACCCTGTTGTTCTGAAAAGACAGTGGGAAACATTGGATAACGTAATTGTAAATACTGCAATGGCTGATGAGGTGGTCATGGTTGGAATGTCTTCGAACCAGTTAGCCTGCCTTGAGGTTAAACAACAACTACTACTACTACTACCACCATTACTGCTGCTACTACTACTACTATGACCACCGCTGCTGCTGCTACTACTACTATGACCACTGCTGCTGCTACAACTACTACAACAGCAACTACTACTACTACCACCATTACTGCTGCTGCTACTGCTACTATGACCACTACTGCTGCTGCTACAACTACTACTACCACCACCACTACTACAACCACTACTGTTGCTGCTGCTGCTACCATTACTACTACTACTACTACTACTACTACACCCACTACAGCTGCTGCTGCTGCTATTACTACTACTACTACTACAACCACTGCAGCTCCTGCTGCTTCTACTACTACAGCTGCTGCTGATGTTGTTAACTCAAGCGCACCTTTCGGTAGAGTCTTCCATGCCAGTCAGTACACAGTTGTGTAAAAGAGATGCAAAGTATTGCTAAATTTTGTCCAAAGATGTAAAGAACAAGAAATATTGGAAGCTATTTTGGTAAAAGAACGGTCGACCCAGAAATAGAATCATTATTATCTTCCAATATTATTATTTGATAGAGTCAAAGAACTTCTTTTTGCAAAAGTCATATTCTAATTTATGGTTAAAGAAAAGAAAAAAAGAAAGAAAGAAAGAAAGAAGAAAACAAAGGAATTTCATTTCTGTTTGTAGTTTTTCTTTTTTTTTTTGTCTTTTTTTTAATTTCATTTCAGGCTGAAATTTCAAAATTGGTAAACAGAATATTCCAGAAAACTGTTATTGTTGTTTAGTTGCTTTTTTTTTTTTTTTAACCGCAGGACAACCCTGGCCCTGATCACGTCTACTTTTTTGATAAAGGTGTTTCAACTTTATATGTCGTTTTTATTTCAGACTTTTGGTACGGGTGCAGGTATGACTGTAGACACACAGACACACAAACATATACATATATACACGATGGGCTTCTTTCAGTTTCCATCTACCAACTCTACACACAAGGCTTTGGTTGGCCTGAGGTTATAGCAGAAGACACTTGCCCAAGGTGCCACGCAGTGAGACTGAACCCAGAACCATGTGGTTGGTAAGCAAACTACTTATCACACAGCCACTCCTACACACACACACACACACATATATATTTACACACACACATATATACATACGAGGGCATGCTCTTAAGTTCCTGACTTTGGGTAAAAGAAAATACAGGGGGGAATCACATAGTTATGATTTTATTCAACATTATTGTAAGGGTCATTCAGTTTTTCTGAGCCCTGTAAAAGAACTTGGAAGGTTGGACCTCCAACCAGGCCTTTTTATAGTTTCCAGCCCCTATTCATACATGTGCTAAAGCTATGGTGTTGTGTATAATAAACCTTTTCTCTCAACATACCAGCACCGTTTCTATATTGTGACAATAATAAACAAATGACATTATCCGAATCGTGGCCGAAGCCAGTGCCGCCTCGACTGGCTTCTGTGCAGGTGGCACGTAAAATGCACCAATCCGACCATGGCCGATGCCAGCCTCACCTGGCACCAGTGCAGGTGGCACGTAAAAAGCACCCACTACACTCACGGAGTGGTTGGCGTTAGGAAGGGCATCCAGCTGTAGAAACATTGCCAGATAAGACCGGAGCCTGGTGCAGCCTTCTGGCTTCCCAGATCCCCGGTCGAACCGTCCAACCCATGCTAGCATGGAGAACGGACGTTAAACGATGATGATGATGATATGCAAAAAAAAAAAAATATGGTTCTACCTCACAGGTTTCAAATTTTGATTCTCTCCCAAAATAAATATCTCTTGATCTGTCCATGGATTGAAACCCAGCTAACAGTTACAGTGGGTCGTTGTCATACGATGGTGAGGATTTTCTCACATGATGAAGTGAATTACCTTCTCCTGAATTACTTGTTTAAGTGGTGGAAAATGTCATGGACAAATGGACTTGTAACTTGATTCCCATGTAGGATCAGCTTGTGTTTTTTTTTGTATTTGTTCTTCTTTTCTAGGATTTATTATATATATTTCTTTACTACCCACAAGGGGCTAAACACAGAGAGGACAAACAAGGACAGACAAAGGGATTAAGTCGATTACATCGACCCCAGTGTGCAACTGGTACTTAATTTATCGACCCCGAAAGGATAAAAGTCAAAGTCGACCTCGGCGGAATTTGAACTCAGAACGTAACGGCAGACAAAATACGGCCACGCATTTCGCCCAGCGTGCTAACGTTTCTGCCAGCTCACCGCCTTATGATTTATTATATATGTGTGTGTGTATGTGTGAGTGTGTGTGTTTGTGTGTGTGTATGTGTGTATGTCTGGCCCCCGTGTTGGTGGCACGTAAAAGCACCATCCGTTCGTGTCCGTTGCCAGCCTCGCCTGGCCCCGTGCCGGTGACACGTAAAAGCACCATCCGTTCGTGGCCGTTGCCAGCTCTGTCTGGCACCTGTGCAGGTGGCACGTAAAAAGCACCCACTACACTCACAGAGTGGTTGGCGTTAGGAAGGGCATCCAGCTGTAGAAACACTGCCAGATCTGACTGGGCCTGATGAAGCCTTCCAGCTTCACAGACCCCAGTTGAACCGTCCAACCCATGCTAGCATGGAGAACGGACGCTAAATGATGATGATGATGATGATGATATATATATATATATATATATATATATATATACTGTTATTATTATACTGGTGGATGTCATTGGAGTATTTAACCCTGGGTCAGTGCTGACTGAGTAAGTCTATAATCAATTATGATTATCCTTTTTATTTTTGTATTTTTAGTTCAATTTGTCCTTCCATAGTTTGAACCGATGACCTTATAATTGTAAGCTGAATACCTCACCCACTAAGCCATGCACCTTCACACTCTTCATACCTCTTTCAATCACAGGTATAATCCACTCAGGAGATTTCTTTCTAAAGTTTCCTTCAACCCAATTGCACTCCCAACATAGGGGTCAACACAAAGCTACAGAAGTAAAAAAAAAAAAAACCGTTCCCTAATAGGTGCCACGCAATGGGACTGAGTCACATTACAAACTTCACTACATAGTTACGAAATGAACTTCTTAACCATTTGGCCAAACTGCAACTACAAGTGGAAACTATACATAATCAATATATATATATATATTTTCTTTCCTTGTTTTTTCTATGTCCCTTTCTGTAGAAGAGCGTAGGCTCGAAACATAAAACATTCTTTCTATTCCTGAGCGTTATACTAATACATCTGTTTGTTTTGTACACCACCTGTCTTCGTCTTTTGTTTTTTTCGTAAACTCTCCCTATATATATATATATATATATATATATATATATGTACACACACACACACACACATATATATGTGTATATACATACAGACGCCATGATAGATCGTTAGCTACTACACACATTTTTTTCTCTCCTTGTTTTTTCTGTGTCCCATTCTGTAGAAGAGCGTAGGCTCGAAACGTAAAAGACTTTTTCTATTCCTGAGCGTTATACTAATACATCTGTTTGTTTTGTACACCACCTGCCTTCGTCTTTTGTTTTTTTCGTAAACTCTCCCGATATATATATATATATATATATATATATATATATAAGTATATATATATAAGTATATATATATATATATGTGGTGGGTGTGTGTGTATATATATATAGAGAGAGATTTATAATAGTATCAAACGTAATTATTATTCAGGGCAGAGAAAAGACCATGTTTATGCTGTCATGTACAACAAAAGTGATAATTTTTAAGTGGTTTGACGATTTAGAATCTACTTTCGGCTTCTTTTCTATGCTCTTAATTATAATTGCATTTTAAACCATTATAAATCTCTATATATGAATTCACCTTAATAGGTTTATATTCTATGCTGGCCACTGATATAAAATCTTTAACGATTTTATCTTCTATTATTATTATTATTATTATTATTATTACTATTATTATAATATATATATATATATATATATATATATATATATATTTCGTTAGAGTCTGACCAATAGATTGATTTTCATTTACATAACAGGTGGTTAGCTGAGATTTATTGAAGGTAAATAATTAATTAGGCACTAAACAGTATTTGTCTTCTGCTACACCAGTCATTGTTCGGAGACGAGAGTGAAACTTTTTTACGCAGCACATCAAAGTTGTTGCACTATTGTGGCATTTGTAAACAAATGCCTCTTCTTTCTTTTTCTCTCTCGCTTTCCAAAGACAGAAAGGTAAAAAAGAAAAAAAAATAACCGTTTTCCAAACTGGTTTCCTCATCAAACAAAGAATATCATTAGTAGAACTAAATGTCTCTCTCTCTCTCTTGCTATAGATATATATATATATATATATATATATATATATATATATATATATGTATATATATAATATATGTATATATATATGTGTATATATATATGTGTATATATATATATGTGTGTGTATATATATATGTGTGTATATATAGAGTGGTTGTATACTGTCAACTTAACGTGACAGTAGGGGATTACATCACTCTATTGCCCCACCACCGTACATATCTCTATGAGATATTTAGAAATTTAATATTTCTGATTTTGTGTGTGTATATATATATGTATGTGTATATATATATATATATAGACATATATATATGTATATATATGTGTGTATATATATGTATGTATGTATGCATGTATATACGTGGACTGGCTCCTGTGTAAGTGGCACGTAAAAAACTCCATTTGAGCATGGCTGTTGCCAGTACCGCCTGACTGGCCCTCGTGCCGGTAGCACATAAAAGCACCCACTACACTCTCGGAGTGTTTGGCATTAGGAAGGGCATCCAGCTGTAGAAACATTACCAGGTCAGATTGGAGGATGGTGCAGCCTACTGGTTCGCCAGTCTTCAGTCAAATTGTCCAACCCATGCTAGCATGGAAAGTGGACATTAGATGATGACGATGATGATGATGATGAATATATACACACACACACACACACACCTACCTATATATATTTATATACATACATATATTATATATATATATATATATATATATACATGTGTGTATATATGTATCTGTAAAACCCACTCAACAGGCAGGTGGCTTAGAGGTTAGGGTGTTGCACTCATGACTGCGAGACCGTGGGCTCGATTCCCAGACCAGGTGTTGTGTTATGTCCTTGAGCAAGGCACTTCATTCCACACTGCTCTGCAATCATTTCAGCATCTGACATGTGGCATATGGTGCACCTGTACAAACAATGTTGGTTTCATGGTGGGAGTGAGTTTATGTCTACACGAGCATTTGATCTGTGTAAACAAATCCTCTGTGTGGTTGCTCAGCGTCTAACGACAGGAGAGTCAACAATATATATATATATATATATGCATATATTTGTATATGTGTATGTACACACACACACACACACATATATACATATATATATATATATATGTGTGTGTGTGTGTATAAATATGTTTATGTACGTATGTGTGTGTGTGTGTGTATATATATATATATATATATATATATATATATATATATATATAGTGAAGGCACATGGCTCAGTGGTTAGAGCGTCGAGCTTACGATCGTGAGGTTGTGAGCTCGAATCCTGGACCGGGCTGCGTGTTGTGTTCTTGAGCAAGGCACTTTATTTCACGTTGCTCCAGTTCACTCAGCTGTAGAAATGAGTTGCGATGTCACAGGTGCCAAGCTGTATTGACCTTTGTCTTTCCCTTGGATAACATCGGTGGCGTGGAGAGGGGAGGCTGGTATGCATGGGCGAATGCTGGTCTTCCATAAACAACCTTGCCCAGACTTGTGTCTAGGAGGGTAACTTTCTAGGTGCAATCCCATGGTCATTCATGACCAAAGGGGGTCTTTTATATATATATATATATATATATATACACACACACACACACACATATATATATATATTATTCAAAGGAGTTCCAACTCTGTTTTTTATGTTTTATTTATATTCTTTATAATATGGTTCCGGGTTCAGTCCTGCTGCGTGGCATCTTGGGCAAGTGTCTTCTGCTATAGCCCCGGGCCGACCAATGTCTTGTGAGTGGATTTGGTAGACAGAAACTCAAAGAAGCCTGTCATATATATATATATATATATATATATATATATATATGTATGTGTGTGTGTGTTTGTGTGTCTGTGTTTGTCCCTCTAGCATTGCTTGACAACCGATGCTGGTGTGTTTATGTCCCCATCACCTAGCAGTTCAGCAAAAGAGACCGATAGAATAAGTACTGGGCTTACAAAGAATAAGTCCCGGGATCGATTTGCTCGACTAAAGGCGGTGCTCCAGCATGGCTGCAGTCAAAATGACTGAAACAAGTAAAAGAAAAAGACAGAAAGAATATAGTATATATACTAAAATGAAATGAAGTATTGACTGTCTTATTGAATCGATGAAATATTGGATATCAAATATTAAGGGACTAGTATACTTTCTTGCATTATAGCAGTCTTCAAGGTCCCAGGTTGTGACAGGAGTGTTTCAACTGTGGTTGACTGGCTCTCTTTTGTCCTGTATATATGTCCCTGTGGACAGACGTAGTAGTTGTTTGGCTATTTTTAGAAATGATGCCAAACCATTTTTCAATGTTTATTTTTAGAAACGATGATAGCAGTACTTTTTAGAGATTTTTTGTGCTTTAGTTATAGGGATAAGATTTTTAAACCCCAAATAAGATTAATTTAATCATTGTTTGTTAAGCTTGGGTTTGAATTTCTTAATAAAGTCCTTTACTCTCAGTTTTCACTCAATTTCATTCAGGTTGTGAAGTTTATGAAATGGGAATATATATATACTATTTGAAACAAAATGTCTGGCTCAAGAACACAACACACAGCCTGGTCTGGTAATTGAACTCACTATCTCATGATTGTGAGTCCGATACTTTAACCACTGAGCCATGCACCTTCATACACACACAGATGGAAGCACTCCGTCGGTTACGATGACGAGGGTTCCGGTTGATCCGAATCAACGGAACAGCCTACTCCTGAAATTAACGTGTAAGTGGCTGAGCACTCCACAGACACGTGTACCCTTAACGTAGTTCTCGGGGATATTCAGCGTGACACAGAGAGTGACAAGGCCGGCCCTTTGAAATACAGGTACAACAGAAACAGGAAGTAAGAGTGAGAGAAAGTTGTGGTGAAAGAGTACGGCAGGGATCACCACCATCCCTGCCGGAGAGTCGTGGAATTTTTAGGTGTTTTCGCTCAATAAACACTCACAACGCCCGGTCTGGGAATCGAAACCATGATCCTACGACCGCGAGTCCGCTGCCCTAACCACTGGGCCATTGCGCCTCCACACACACAGACACACACACACATACACACACACACACACACACACATATATGTTAAATAAAATGAGACAACAATGCCAAAGCTGTGTGGAATTACCATTCTCTTTATAAATGTCCTAAATATTCCACACAGCCTTGGCTTTCTTGTCTCATTGTATTTAACATATACACGCCCACACAAGACCTGCATTAGACTCCTCATTCACCTTTTCAAACTCCACCCGTCTAACACCCGTGGACATATTTACAAAGTCAGAAAACAGCACAGCTCCCATGACTTTAGGAAACATTTTTTCACGCTGAGAGTTGCTGAAGCATGTTGTTAGTTGTCAGAGCACTGCATCCTTCAAAACTTCCATGCTTTCTGAGATTCGCCAACACTACACCTGATTTTTTCCCCTCCATACACACACAAGCATGTATCTGACTCATACATTGTTCGCTTTCCAGACATTTGTACATTACTGCATATACTTTATACGCACTTTCTGACAAGTTGTGGAGCACCTGAGCACTGTATACAATAATTTCATTATTATTATTATTATTATTATTATTGAACCAAAAACCTAACTATGGTCCTTCCATAGCACTTACATAACCTCACCTGCCATCTTGGGTCTTCTTGCTACCAACATCTCTCATATATATATATGTGTGTGTGTGTGTGTATAAAAAAAACTAGTTATTTTTCTCTTTAATATATATATAAATATATATAAACGGCGATGATTAGTTCAACTAATCAGTTTAATATGTCTAGCTAGTACTTTGTTGGTAATTTATTCAAATTAATTAATTATTTATGCACTAAACCACATTAATTTTGGCTATGTCAGTAGTGAGGCATAAATTAAAACTCTTTCTTTTCTTTTTCAACACAACAGAACCGTCACTGTACAGTAACAAAATGCAAATGATGCAGTATTTATGCAAATCAAACTGCCTGGTTATGTAAGCCCATCGCATTTAGTGATCAAATACAAGTATGACCTAGAGCTTTCTCTCTCTCTCTCTTTCTCTGTAGGCAGATCAAATGCTGGTATTCTATCTCTAATGAGAAAACTGATTCGGAAGTTGTATTTTGGCATTTTGGTATCCTTAGAGAGGAAGAATAAAAGCAACTTAGATGTGGTGAAACAATTTTTTGCCTCATATAACACTACAGTTGAAGCTTTGCCAACTCTACACACACACACACACACACACACACACACACACACACACATTGTTTGGAATTAATCATGTGTCATCTCATAGCTTCAAGATTTCAATGAAGTGATTGTTTATTTTTAGAATGACATTGTAGGGTAGGTGTGAAAGGTTGGATCTAGTCAGTTTGAACAAAGGTAGAATACTTTGGGTTGGAAATGGCCAGTTTAAATGCTATAAGGAATATCATTTATCAGCTGAAACAACTCTATCGATATGGATTCAATTTTCAGTGTCATATTTATATAGATTAGGGATTAGGATTATCCTTACTGAGCAACATTAAATGCAAAACAAAGAGGAATTCTTCAATGGACTGAGGAAGAAATGTGAGCCTGATTTATTGCTTGGATATCCTGACATTGAGAGAATCTATAAAGGCCAACCAGTTCCGGTCAACGCAATCTTGATTAATAAAACAATTTAGAGGACAATTATTTTCTGTATTTTTTTTTTTTTTGAAATTTTAAACTTTAAAACTAGATTTTTGTAAAATCATTTTCCAGAGAAAGCGTGCCGAGTGATATTTACTTTTTCAAATTCATTTCCATTTTGTAAAGTGGTTGGCATTAGTTGGAAGAGCATCTGACTGTAGAGACAATGCGAAAGCAGATATTTGACCTCAGTGCAGTTCCTGGACTTGTCAGATTCTTGTAGAACCATCCTACTCATGCCAGCATGGATGCTACATGTTAATATAATGATGATGATGATGATGATGATGATGCCGTGAAGAAAAGGTAAAAATGAGAATCACTGAACTTGAAAGTAATTCAAATTAAATTTGGTTACTATTTCTGTAGGTTTGATAGATTTGTATTCTTTCTTTTTAAGTTGAGAAACCCTCTAAGTTGAGTCTCTCTCTGACTCTCTCTCTCTCTCTCCTCCCTTTCTTTCTCTCTCTTTAACGTTCTTTCCCTTTCTCTCTAAGTTGACAGTCTCTCTTCAATGTGAGTCTCTCATTCTGTTTAATGCAATAGTCTGTAATATGAGTCTTCTGTCTGTGAGTCAACAGAATCATTCTCAGCAGATTAACAGTTTCTCTTTCTAAGTTGAGTCTCTCTCTCTTTCTCTCTCTCTCTAAGATAACAGTCTCTCTCTGTCACTCTCTCCCTCTCTTTAACTTTAGTTTCTTTCTAAACTAAATCTTTCTTCATGTCATTCTCTCTCACTCTAAGCTGACAGTCTCTCTCTTCAATTTGAGTCTCACACAATCCGTTTAATGTGATAGAGTCCGAAATATGAGTCTTTCTCTCCATGAGACAGCAAATACATTCTCAGAAGATCAACAGCCTCTCCATCTAAGTTGTATCTTTCTTTTTCTGGAGGCGCAATGGCCCAGTGGTTAGGGCAGCGGATTCGCGGTCGTAGGATCGCGGTTTCGATTCCCAGACGTTGTGAGTGTTTATTGAGCGAAAACACCTAAAAGCTCCACGAGGCTCCGGCAGGGGATGGTGGTGATCCCTGCTGTACTCTTTCACCACAACTTTCTCTCACTCTTTCTTACTTCCTGTTTCTGTTGTACCTGTATTTCAAAGGGCCAGCCTTGTCAGTCTCTGTGCCACGCTGAATATCCCCGAGAACTACGTTAAGGGTGCACGTGTCTGTGGAGTGCTCAGCCACATACACGTTAATTTCACGAGCAGGCTGTTCCGTTGATCGGATCAACCGGAACCCTTGTCGTCGTAACCGACGGAGTGCTTCCTAATCTTTCTTTTTCTCTCTCTCTCTAAAATGGCAGTCTCTCTTGAGCTTAAGTCTTTCATTCCCCCCTCTGCCCCCTCTCTCTCCATAAGTATACACATCTTCCCTTTGTCTCTCTCCATTGTAAATAACCACATCCAACCTACCCCCCTCCTCTCTCTCTCTCTGCTTTCTCCTCTCCTACTAATGCAAGCCAATTAACATATTTAACTATTCCAGATCTTTCTATTCAACTGGAAGGTTTTTCTGTTTGCTGTTTTCGAAAATTTATAAAGCTTCAAAAAATATTACGTAAACCAAGACAACAACAAAAGCTTTTTAGCCGAGGTGCTTTGAAGATCTGCTACAAAACAAAACTAGAAACGATCTGTTCTGTTCGTTTTTGCGTGACTGAATTATCTGGAAAAACTCTATCGTGTTTGCGATGGTGGCAGGAAAGGATTGTGGAGGCACTTTTACAGCAACAACAACAACAGAGAGAATATATATATATACATTCAGCTGATTTATCATTTCAGGCAGTGAAGTTTGACACATTCGTTTGGACCGATAAAAGATGTAGACTTTGGTAATCATAACTGATATATGCATACATAGTGTGTGTGTGTGTGTGTGTGTGTGTGTGTGTGTGTGTATGTATATATGTGTGTGTGTGTGTGTGTGTGTGAATATGTATGTATGTATATATGTGTGTGTGTGTGTGTGTGAATATGTATGTATGTATATATGTGTGTGTGTGTGTGTGTGAATATGTATGTATGTATATATGTGTGTGTGTGTGTGTGTGAATATGTATGTATGTATATATGTGCGTGTGTGTGAATATGTATGTATGTATATATGTGTGTGTGTGAATATGTATGTATCTATATATGTGTGTGTGTGAATGTGTATGTATGTATATGTGTGTGTGTGTGAATATGTATGTATGTATATGTGTGTGTGTGTGAATATGTATGTATGTATATATGTGTGTGTGAATATGTATGTATGTATATATGTGTGTGTGTATGTGAATATGTATATATGTATATATATGTGTGTGTGTGTAGTATATCTATCTATATATAAACATACATACATACATATATGCATATATATATTTATAGTGAGTGTATATGTGTGCATATATACTCATACACATCCATGTGTTCTTATGTATGCATATACATTATGTATATATATATATATATATATATATATATTATATACATACATATATATATACACACATATTTATGTATATATCTGTGTCTGTCTGTCTGTCTGTCTGTCTGTCTGTCTATCTCTCTATTATATAGGCACAGGCATAGCTGTGTGGTTAGAAGCTTGCTTCCCAACTACATACTTCTGGGTTCAGACCCACTGCGTGGCACCTTATACAAGTGTCTTCTATTACTGCCTTGAGCCGATCAAAGCCTTGTGAGTGGATTTGGTAGATGGAAATTTAAAGAATCCTGTTGTGTGTGTATTTATATATATATATATATATATATATATATAAAAATACAGAGATAAAAACCTTGTACGTGGACACAATATAAAAAGCAGGTTCTATCTGTGATCTTGTGGGGACCAAAAATGTAACAAATATTTTAGCCATACGTAGATTCATGCACATGTATATACAAACACACACACACATATATACATATAAGAAGGGGCATAAATAACGGGCTTTATACATTTATGTTTTAGTGCATTATAGGCGCAGGAGTGGCTGTGTGGTAAGTAGCTTGCTAACCAACCACATGGTTCCGGGTTCAGTCCCACTGCGTGGCACCTTGGGCAAGTGTCTTCTGCTATAGCCCCGGGCCGACCAATGCCTTGTGAGTGGATTTGGTAGACGGAAACTGAAAGAAGCCTGTCGTATATATGTATATATATATATATAAGTGTGTGTGTATATGTTTGTGTGTCTGTGTTTGTCCCCCTAGCATTGCTTGACAACCGATGCTGGTGTGTTTACGTCCCCGTCACTTAGAGGTTCGGCAAAAGAGACCGATAGAATAAGTACTGGGCTTACAAAGAATAAGTCCCGGGGTCGATTTGCTCGACTAAAGGCGGTGCTCCAGCATGGCCACAGTCAAATGATTGAAACAAGTAAAAGAGTAAAAGAGTAAAGAGTAAAGGGTATACACTTACAGCTGTTTCTGATATGCATTTTGTGTGCATTCATGGTTCCTCTTTACTCAATCAGTCGATTGAATGACAATATTGATTGACCACTAAAAATGCTATTGTCTTCAAAGTCAACATATCATGTCTCTTATTAGTAACTTACAAATATATATATATATATATTCTTTTATTTGTTTGAGTCATCTGACTGCGGCCATGCTGAAGCACCACATTTAGTCGAAGAAATCGATCCAGGACTTATTCTTTGTAAGCCTAATACTTATTCCATTGGTATCTTATGCCGAACCACTAAGTTACAGGGACGTAAACACTCCAACATCATTTGTCAAGCAATGGTGGGGGGACAAACACAGATACACACGCACACACACACACACACACACACACCACACACACACCACACACACACATATATATATATATACACATACAATGGGCTTCTTTCATTTTTATCGACCTAATCCACACACAAGGCTTTGGTCAGCCTGAAGCTATATACAAGACACTTGGGATTGAACCCAGAACCACACAGCCACTCTTACACCTATATATATATGTATAAAAATATTGTGTACATTAGAACACATTAAGAGGCTTCCAAATAGGAACAAATCTATCAAAAAATATCTATCAAAAAATATTATTTATTATGTTTAAATGTTTTTTTATAGATTTGTTCGAAATTTTACCGGCATCATCTCTGTCGAGGGAAATAAACTGCATCAACGCGGTTGTTTTTGAAAAATTAGGATACACAGGCAACTAGTTTACATGGGAATCTAGTTGTGTGTACATTTGAAATCTAAAGGTTCCCTACTGATGAAAACTAGCCTCAGTAAATATTTTTTTACTGGAATGAGTTAGAAACGATGGTCTAGGAACTAAATTGGATGGTAAACGTTTTTAATTTTCAATCCTTTCGAGAATTTATCCATAATTAGTGGTTTGAGTTTTCTACTGCTCTTTCTAGCACAAGGCTTTCCTATTTGGAAGCCTCTTAATGCGTTGTTATGTACATGATATTTTTATATGAATAATATATAGTCTATTGACTATTTTCTTTGTGCTAGGCCACTGGTAATAATAATTTCTATAATTCTTATTACCCTAGTATTATTTATATATTATATATATATATATATATATATATATAAGTTAATCCAAACAAGAAAACAAAAACAAAAAAACAACAACGCAAGGACGTGGAACAAATAAAGTATTATTGGACGCTCAGGAAAGAAGGGAAGAAGGAGGGTTTGACGTTTCGAGCAGAGCTCTTCGTCGGAAACATAGGAGATCCCGAGAAGGGAAGACAGGGGAAAAAAATCGCTAGTGATACAGACAAGGTCACATATATATATATATATATATATATATATATATATATATATATATATATATATATGTAAGTATATCTTAAAATTTTTTATATCCCAAGTTATTATTTAACCCCAGCCCAGGCATGGCTGAGTATACCTACGATGAAAAACACTCCTGCCATGACCATCACACCTTTTTGCATACATCTAGAATGAAATGATCCAAAGTGACTTTTTTTTTTAAGATAGCAAGGGTGTGATGTGACGGAGATTTGGCTGCTATTTCTTGTAGGATGAGCAACAACCTACAATCTTCCTCATGTACCCTTGTGTGTGTGCAAATGATTTTGTATTGTCCATGTCGTTTGTAAACAAGTCTCATCAAAGGACATCGTATGCTTACAGTCTATAATGAAAGCGGATCCATGCTTTCCGGACATGTCTTGACATGTAAGACAAACTTCACAAAGTAAAGGCATGCTTTGATGTCTGTTTCCAGTTCACTGCACAGGACATATCCTTGGTTATTTGTTACAAGATAGATAATGACTGTTGAAACATTATCTTTTACCTTTTACTCCAGTTATTTAATTGCAGCCATGCTGGAGCAACACCTTGAATGTTTAGTCAAATGAATCGACCCAAGGACTTTTTGTAAACTTGGTACTTATTCTATTGGTCTCTTTTGCTGAACTGCTCAGTTATGGGGACGCAAACACACCAACATCAGCTGTTAATTGGTGATAGGGGCACAGACAAACATAAAAGCACACACACATATACAACAGGCTTCTTTCAGTTTCCATCTACCAAATCCATTTACAAGGCTTTGGTCAGCCTGAGGCTATAGTAGAAGACACTTGCCCAAGGTGCCACGCAGTGGGACTGAACCTGGAACCATGTAGTTGGGAAGCAAGCTTCTTTCTACACAGCTACCCCTGCACCTATATCTATATATATAAAACTGTAGTTGTGTGAGTGTCTGTCCCCTTCGATTTAGATTCCTAACTACTCCCACATTTTGCGGTGCAGTTTAACCAAATTTGGGTATCTTATAGTCGTGTTTCATATCGAGCCCGTCTGAGTATTAGCGCGCGTCTACGATGAGTCTACGATTTTAAAAATAATTTACATAATTTTTTATTCCATTTTAATGCATAATTTTTCGTGTGTCGATGGCGGCAGAGTTGGCGTCCATGGTCACACCTGCACCTGTGTTGCTTCTCCCCCTTCTTCCCTCCCTCGTGAAGCTGTGGGGAAGGGAGTGTAAGGAAATCAACGTCGTAAAGCGTTGTCAAGGAGACCAGCGTTCTTTTAGAACAACAACTTCATGGCTTGAAGACACCAAAACAGAAATGGCTAAGAAAGCCTGAATTGGCATTTATAAGGGAAGTAACTCTCTAAAAATGCTTATATAGTTATTTCCCTTACAAACCCGAGCAACGCCGGGCAATACTGCTAGTTATTTAAAAAATTAAAAAATGAACTTAGAAAATATATCAAAGACACATTTGATAATGTAGTGTTGAATATACGAAAGCAAAAGGACCCCTGATGTTTAAATCTGAAATGCCTTTGATCAAAGACCCACTCAATCATGGCTAATTTTGGGTGAAACAACGACAACAAAAATAACAGCATCGTTAATTAATTAATTAATTAATTTCTGCTGCTGTAATTTAGCATGCTGTTCCTCATGGGATTGCAAGTCCTATAAGAGGTGGGGCTTCCAAGGATTAAAAAAATAAAAAGTAAGGAGAAGACATATTGCCATGTTTTAATAAAATTAAGGGGCTTTCAAACGTTTTAACCTTGAAAAACATGGTGGCCAACCACGAAGAATTAAATGGATGCAAATTCTATTTTGTTTTCTCATTAATAAATGAAGGATTGGGAGTTAAAAAAGAAATCTTCAGCAACACATTTTTTGGTGATTGTGGTGGAATGGAGGGTGACATTATTCAGTAAATTAATTTTGGAACCATAACCACAGAACACTCAAAGACTATCTCAGCTGATTCTAAACATGTTTCTCTGTCTATTCTTCTGATATTGAGTCCAACTGATACTGATATTTTGGTTGGCCCGTTTTTGCTTTTTTCTGTTATTAATATCAGTGGAATAAAATTTCTCTAAAACCAAAAGGTCAATGGCTGTTAAGAATTCTGCTTTCCCACCCCATGGTTTTGGTTCAGTGCCACTACACAGCACTTTGAGCAAGTGTCTTCTACAATAGCCCCAGGCTGACCAACTTTGGTAGATGGCAACTGTGAGAAGATCAATATAAATACATACATATACATACATACATACATACATACATATATACATACATACATATATATATATATATATATATATATATATATACATACATACATATATATATGCCAGTATGGAAAATGGACATTAAATGATGATATGTATGTATTCATGTAGGTATAGTTGAATAAAATTTGGGTAAAAACTGTAATATACGATACAAAGCTCATCCATAGGTATTGGGTACCAAATGTCATCATACAATGGGAATACTATGTCATTGGGTATAGTAGTATGAAATAAAGAACATCATTTAATCCATTTTCTCTTATTCATCTGTGTGTGTGTGTAAGTAAAAATACAAAATTATGTTTTCGTGTGACAAATGTTCTTCATACAACAGTTTTACTGTAAAACTATTAATGTATATTTTCACTCGGTGAGTTTTACATTCACACATACAAAACAAAACAAAACAAAAAAGAAAGAAAAAGAAGAAATAAATCACATATCACTAAAAAGTGTTCTTGTAGAAAAACTTACACATAAAAAAAGTTTTACTGAAAAAAATATTTAGAGTACGTTGAAGCTAAACGAGATTTTGCAGTAGGAGAAAAATCATGTATACCAGTCTAACCACCATTATCATCATGATTTAATACCCATTTTTTTTCCATGCTGGCATGGGTTGGAAGGTTTGACAGGAATTGGTAAGGCTAGGTGCCACACTGGGTTTCATAGTCGGTTTTGGTATATTTTTTACAGCTGGATGCCCTTCCTAATGCCAACCACTTCACTGAGTGTACTGGGTGCTTTTGAAGTGGAACCAGCGCCAACATCAATGCTCTTTATGTGGCACTTTGGTTTTAGGGTCTCAATTCTGTTGTGGTGGGCAGGTATTTTTGAGTACAGCAGTGCATCACATATTCCAGTCCTATGTCATCTCCCACACACCTATACACACACACACACACACACACATATATATGTGTGTGTGTGTCTGTGTGTGTGTGGCACCTTGGACAAGTGTCTTCTACTATAGCCTCGGGCCACCCAAAGCCTTGTGACTGGATTTGGTAGATGGAAACTGATAGAAGCCCATTGCATATATATGTGTGTGTGTGTTTATGTGTGTGTGTGTCTCTGTGTTTGTCCCACCACCATTGCTTGACCAATGCTAGTGTGTTTATGTCTCCATAACTTAGTAGTTCAGCAAGAGAGACTGATAGAATAAGCACTAGGCTTACAGAGAATAACCCCTAAGGGTGATTTCTCCAACTAAAAACCCAGCATGGCCGCAGTCAAATGACTGAAATGTGTAAAACAATAGAAGAATGTGTGCGTGTGTGCTTTTGAGTTTGTCTCCTACAATTTGATAACAGGTGTTAGTTTGTTTACATTCTCTTAACTTAGCAGTTCAGTAAAATTGACTAATAGAAGAAGCATCAAATTTAAAATGATTTCTGGGGTTGTTGTACTTGGCTAATCTTACAAGGCAGTGCCCCAGCATGGTCACGGTTCAATGAGACTGAAACAAATGAAACAGTTACAAAGTGAACCTAGTCAAGCATCCAAACATGTTTATCTTAAAACCGATAATGCAAAGGAATTGTGGGATATTGTCACAGGAAAGCTGCCTGTATTTTCTTCTTTTTTAACCCTTTAGCATTTAAACCGGCCATATCCGGCCAGAAGTATTCTGCCTGTTTTATGTTCAAACAGGCCAGATCTGGTCTCTCACACCAACCCTACAATATCATTTTAAAAATTAACAGCTACCTCATCATAATCTCATAGCTACAAATAATGCTTGATTAGTTCAAAACAATGTGGATAAAAAAGGATTAATTTTGGCAGAATAATGTAAACACTAAAGGGTTAAGCCTCATCTAATAATACTTTTCCTCCATGTTCTTTGTATACAACAGAATTATTATGAATATATTTCCATCAATACTATAGTCTTCCTAATGCACAGTTTGGAACAAGGAAGAGAGAAAGATGATTCCAGTTTGAAGAGCAATTTAACAACACTAAAAACTATTAAGATTCAATATTGCTTTTGGCCAAATTCCATCCTTTATAGCATCAGCTGAAGACATTATGGAATCCAGCTGTTTCTTAGCATTGTAGAGATTTCCTGTGCAAATATTTAGATTTTCAACAAAGAAATTATGGGTTACGTTGATATTTCTTCCAGGTGCAGATCCTATCAATGCAAACAATTTGGTTCATTTTTATGGCAGGATTGCTATTAGATTAAGTAGTACCAAAATAAACAGAAGCATGGAGAGATTGTCTCCATGGAAAAATTCCTTTTGTAAGAATGCGTAGCAGCAGACAATCAGACAGTCATTGTATTCTCGGTCTTGCATTGTTTATGGTAATTAACTGGGTCACTGTAAACCTTAGCAGCGACAGTAAGTAGGACAGAAGCACTTTTATTGAGTTGAGTGATTCCAGCAATCACCAGAATGAAGAAATAGAGTCAAACACTCTCCACAGTATTAAACCTTTTAACAACAAACTACCTGACACCGCCTCCACCCACCAGTTCTGTGACACAAACTTCCTGTCTTTCAGTGATCTACATTAAAGCTTAATAGTGACAGAGTTATTTTACCGAATTCTTAATTATTTTCGAAATTAATTGAAAGAGAAACATAGTAACAAAATGGTCAGAGTGATCTGAAAGAAAACCATCCATCAAAATTTCAAGTTAATTTACGTTCCAAATGCCAGATTAATGATGAGAATGTTATTTTACTAAATTCCTCATTATTTCCGAGATTAATTGAAATAAATGCAATTTTATTTTAACAGATATGTCGTAACAAAAAGGTAATACGGATCTTAAATAAAACCTTTCCTCAAAATTTCTGGTTAATTTGTGCCAAACACTATTTCAATAACGACAAAATTATTTCACTAAATTCTTTATTACTCGCAAGATTAATTGAAATAAATACAGTGTATTTTAACAGATATGTCGTAACAATAAGGTAATACGGATCTTAAATAAAACCTTTCCTCAAAATTTCTGGTTAATTTGTGCCAAACACTATTTCAATAACGACAAAATTCTTTCACTAAATTCTTTATTACTCGCAAGATTAATTGAAATAAATGCAGTGTATGTTAACAGATATGTCGTAACAAAAAGGTAATTTTACTAAATTTTACTAATTTTTTCTTTTGTAAATTAATTGAAACAAATCAGTGTATTTCGACAGAAATATAGCACAAAAGTGTTAAGCCATTGTCACAAGGATTTTGTCCTTTTTTTAACTTCATTAGGTTTTATTTATTATTTATTTTTACCTTTTTTCGTTAATCTTTTACTTGTTTCAGTCATTAGACTGTGGTCAAGCTGGGGCACCACCTTGGATTATTTTAGTCGAATGAATCGCCACCAGTATTTCTTTTTCAAGCCTGGTACTTCTATCAGTCACTTTTGCTGATCCACTAAGTTATAGGGATGCACCTTGGGTAAGTGCCTTCTACTATAACTTTGGGCCAACCAAAGCCTTGCAAGTCGATTTGGTAAATGGAAACTGAAAGAAGCCCATCAGATATATATATATATATATATACACACATATGTGTGTGTGTTTGTTCCCCTACCATAGCTTAACAACCAATGCTAGTGTGTTTACATCTCCATAACTTAGCAGTTTGGCAAAGGATACTGATAGAATAAGTGCTAGGCTTACAAATAATAAGTCTTGGGGTGTATTTCTTCAAGTAAAAGTGGTGCTCTAAGCATGGCCACAATCAAATGACTGAAACAAGTGAAACAATAAAAGAATATATATATATACAATGGGCTTCTTACAGTTTCCATCTACCAAATGCCCTCAAAAGACTTTGGTCGGCCCAAGGTTATAGTAGAAAACACTTGCCCAAGGTACCATGCAGTGGGACTGAACCTAGAACCAAGTGGTTTGGATGCAAGCTTCTTACCACACAATCACTCCTGTACCTAGTACCAGATGTGGTGTGCGAAACGGAAAACTGTAGAAGTATGGCCATGTAATGCATATAAATGAAGACAGTTGCATCAAACGGTGCTGGTCCCTAATTGAAGAGGCAACATGTGCAAAGGGTAGACCCATGAAGATGTGGGGTGAAGTGGTAAGAATGGATCTACAGACACTGGGACACACAAAGGGGATGTCAGAGGAATGAGACTCTTTGCGGTTTGCTGTGTGTGAAAAGACACGCCAAGCTAAGTAAAAGCATGAGGGTCCTTGCATAAAGGTTCGTTCTTTGCAACCCTTTCCAGGTAAGCATTCCTAATTTTGTGGGCTTGTGGGTGCCTGTGCCATGTAAAAAAAAAAGCACCTGCACTGGTACTTTGTAAAAGCATTCAGTAAACTGTGCGAAGTGGTTGGGATTAGAAAGGGCATCCAGCCATAGAAACCATGCCAAAACAGACATGGAGCCTGAACAGCCCTTCAGCTGTTCAGCTCCAGTCAAGCTGTCTAACCCATGCCAGCATGGAAAACGGACGTTAAATGATGATGATGATTATCATATATTTACTTCACGCAGAACAGCCTTATTGCATGTGGAAACTTAAACCAAGCCACAAGAATCCAACCAAGCCGAAACTTTGTTATAAAAAGTTTATATGTTAGACATATATTGAACATATAATAGACAAGCTCAGTGGCTCCCAAACTTTATGGGGTTGCTGCCCCCTTGACCCCCAAGCCACATTCCTAGCACCCCACCCCAATCAACCATCACAACCATAGACCTCTTTCTGAAGCTAAGTCAAAGCAACTGTATTTCACAAATAAAACTTAACCTAATAAACCCATTATTTTGTGGTCTTTACATGAATCTCTACCCCATTATTGCCCCACTTTTTACATGAATTGCTACCCCATTATTACCCCAGTTTTTACATGAATCGCTACCCCATTATTGCCCCAGTTTTTACATGAATCGCTACCCCATTATTGCCCCAGTTTTTACATGAATCGCTACCCCATTATTGCCCCAGTTTTTACATGAATCGCTACCCCATTATTGCCCCAGTTTTTACATGAATCGCTACCCCATTATTGCCCCAGTTTTTACATGAATCGCTACCCTATTATTGCCTCAGTTTTTACATGAATCGCTACCCCATTATTTCCCCCACTTTTTACATGAATCGCTACCCCATTTTCGCCCCAGTTTTCTTCAATACCCCCTGGAATTTTCCACCGCCCCCAGAGGGGCAATATTGCCCACTTTGGGAACCAGTGGACTAGCTTCTGAAATTCTTGATTAATACTGAAATCAAATTTTGGCACAAGGCTAGCAATTTTGGTGGAGAGGAGGCGGAGGTGGGGGGGTTAAGTTGATTTCACCAACCCCAGTTTTCAACTGGTACTTATTTTATCTTCTTTCTTTTTGTGAGGGGAGGGGATGGTTCAGTGAGATATTAAGGAAAGTTAGGATTTAGCTACTATTTCTAACAATGTCGAGCTTCACCTTGCAGGAGATGCTATAAAGAATATTTGATGTGCTCAGATGTTTGCTTCCAACTGAGAGTAACCTGAATGACAGAACAGAGACTAAGCCAACCATTATTCTTCTACTTCCAAGGTTAAGTCAACAGTTTGCATTTGCACAAAGAGAATGTGTGTGAGTGTGTGAGCATGTATATTATATATACATACGTACATATACATACACACGCAGACACATACATATGTATATATATAAAACAAACAATATATCTGTCAAAAAATATATACATATATTTATGTATATGTCTATGTAAATGTTGTGAGTGTGTGTGCATACGTATCTGCACATACACAACCATATGTGTGCATATACATAGATGCATACATATATTACATATATATATCCAATATAGTATGTGATACATATATATATATATATATATATATATATATATATATATATATACATATATACATATATATCTATATATACGTATGATGATACACACACATATATATGTGTGTGTGTATATATATACATATATATATATATATATATACATATAAATATGTATATATATATATATATATATGAATATGTATATATATATGCATATATATACATACATATCAAATATGCATGTAATATATATACATACATATGTATATATGTATATACACATATATATATAGATATGTATATTACATATATATATATTATATACATACATATATGTACATATGTATATGATATACAGATATATGTACATATATATATATATGTATATAAATATATAAGTATATAGATATATACATGTATACACATATAGATAGATATATACATATATGTATATAATATATATATATATATATATATATATATATATATATATATAATATATATATATATATATAAGCAAAACATGAGATACAAAAAAAAATAACACTCATAGCTAGGTATATAAGTAACAGAAATATCTGTTTAGCTTTCCACAGTTATTAATTCTATAAATATCATCCGAGTTAACCATTTATAGGCATAAGCTAACCTGATGGGATGATACAGGTGTGGCGGTAGCGGTGGGGGGTGGGGTGCCGGGGGGGGGTTGGAGAAAAAAAAAAAGAGAAACAAGAAATAAACACAGTAACTATTAGCTTAATCTAATCAGAAATATCAGGAGGAAGAATAAATATGTAATAAGTTTTATTTATTTTACTGAGAAACTAAATATATCTAAGGAACCATAATGAGGTATATTAATAGTTTGAAAGAATTGGAATCATTTATCTATAATACGTATGTATGTACATGTGTGTGTGTGTGTGTGTGTGTGTGTGTAGTGTGTGTGTGTAAGTATGTATGTACATGTGTGTTGTATGTATGTATGTAAGTATGTGTGTGTGTATGTGTGTGTAAGTATGTATGTATGTACATGTGTGTGTATGTGTGTAAGTATGTATGTATGTACATGTGCGTGTATGTATGTATGTAAGTATGTACATGTGTGTGTATGTGTGTGTGTAAGTATGTATGTACATGTGTGTGTATGTGTGTAAGTATGTATGTATGTACATGTGTGTGTATGTATGTATGTAAGTATGTACATGTGTGTGTATGTGTGTGTGTAAGTATGTATGTATGTACATGTGTGTGTGTGTGTGTAAGTATGTATGTATGTACATGTGTGTGTATGTATGTATGTATGTATGTATGTATGTACATGTGTGTGTATGTGTGTGTGTAAGTATGTATGTATGTACATGTGTGTGTATGTGTGTGTGTAAGTATGTATGTACATGTGTGTGTATGTGTGTGTGTAAGTATGTGTGTATGTACATGTGTGTGTGTGTGTGTATGTAAGTATGTATGTATGTACGTGTGTGTGTATGTGTGTGTGTAAGTATGTATGTACATGTGTGCGTATGTGTGTGTGTAAGTATGTGTGTATGTACATGTGTGTGTATGTATGTATGTAAGTATGTATGTATGTACGTGTGTGTGTATGTGTGTGTGTAAGTATGTATGTACATGTGTGTGTGTGTGTGTGTGTATGTAAGTATGTATGTATGTACATGTGTGTGTATGTATGTATGTAAGTATGTATGTATGTACATGTGTGTGTATGTATGTATGTAAGTATGTATGTATGTACATGTGTGTGTATGTGTGTGTGTAAGTATGTATGTATGTACATGTGTGTGTATGTATGTATGTACATGTGTGTGTATGTGTGTGTGTGTAAGTACAGGAGTGGCTGTGTGGTAAGAAGCTTGCTTCCCAACTACATTGTTCTGGGTTCAGTCCTAATGTGTAGCACTTTAGGTAAGTGCCTTCTACTATAACCCTGTGCTTACCACAGCCTTGTGAGTGGATTTGGTAGATGAAAACTGAAAGAAGCCCATCGTGTGTATATATATATATATATATATATATATATATATATATACATATATATATATATACATATATATGTGTTTGTGTGTGTGCGTGTGTGTGTGTGTGTGTGTGTGTGTTTGTCCCCCACCACCACTGCTTGACAACTGGTGTTGGTGTGTTTATGTCCCTGTAACATTAGCAGTTCGGCAAAAGAGGCCGACAGAATAAGTACCAGGCAAACAAAGAATAAGTCTTGGGGTCGATTTGTTCGACTAAAGGTGGTGCTCCAACATGTTATGTTGCTACTCATCTTCCCACATGGCCTCAGACTCTTACACGGCTTACTAGCACCCTCCATCACTTTAGTGATGACTAAATATGTGTGTGTGTGTGTGTGTGTATATATATATCATCATCATCATTGTTTAACGTCCGTTCTCCATGCTAGCATGGGTTGGACGGTTCGACCGGGGATCTGGGAAGCCAGAAGGCTGCACTAGGCTCCGGTCTTATCTTGCAATGTTTCTACAGCTGGATGCCCTTCCTAACACCAACCACTCCATGAGTGTAGTTGTATATATGTATATATGGGTGCACTCCATCAGTTATGACAACAAGGGCCCCAGGTGATATGATCAACAGAGCAGCTTGCTCGTGAAATGAATGTGCACTCCAGACATGTGTACCCTTAACATAGCTCTCAGGGAGATGACACAGTGTGTGACAAGGCTGGCTCTTTGAAATACAGGTATGACTCATATTTGCCAGGTGAGTGGACTGGAGCAACATGAAATAAAGTGACTTGCTCAAGGATACAACATGTCGCCGGAGATTGAACTGAGTACCTTACGATCATGAGCCAGAAGCCCCAAACACTATGCCACATGCCTTCACATACACACACACATATATATTGGGTCGTCCAGAAAGTCCGTGCCGATTTATCGTACCTTACCTTTCGACTTATTTTAGAACATGTTTGAGTCCATAAAATAGGATTTGACTACACCTCCATTTAGAACATATTTTAAGCTATCTTTTCGTGGAAGAAGGTTTATGTTCCTATAACCTGTGTTAATTCTGTAACCCTTTAAATTGGAAGATAAGAAAGTTCCTTTTCGGCACTTGATGCTTGGGGAACTAGACAAAAATTGCTGCAGCTCGGCTGGGATGTGTTACCCCACCCTCCATATTCACCAGATATTGCTCCTTCGGATCTCCACTTAATCAGGCCTCTGCAGAATAGTCTTAATGGTAAAAATTTCAATTCCTTAGATGACGTAAAAAGATACCTTGATGAATTCTTTGCCATGAAACCACCTCAGTTCTGTGAAGAGGGTATTTTTAAGTTA
>NC_043018.1:19989591-19994591 GCF_006345805.1 Octopus sinensis | reverse complement strand
TATATATATATGGAGGAGAGAGATGTGTGTGAGTATATATATGTGTAATCACACACACACACACACACATACACAAATATGCACTTGTATGTATGTACATCCAAACCAATGTTGCTAAGGATGCCATAATGTCTGTGTCTCTAAGGAAGTATTTAGTAAAAGTTTAGCCTAATTCTTGTTTGGGCATTCGACAGAATACTGGTAAAAATCTAAGAATCCATATTCAAAAGACTCTATAGAATGAATCCATCCTCAAATTAAAACCATTTTGGCCTGGCATCAACCTATTTATCCAGAATATATCTATCGACTAATCCCTTTGGAACCTGCCAGTAGAATGGCATTCTTAAATACCAAACCTAAGTTCAGAGGGCATCGGATGAAGGTGGAAGGATTTTAAATTGTAATCTTCTGAAAATTTCTGTAAGCAGAATCATGTTTTTCAAAGGATTTTCAGTCTATTGAGAAATTCCCAATAGCAGACGGCATTCTTCCTGCACAAAGGTGGAATAACAAAACTGATCAAGAATAAAGGATGATGACAATAACTCAAAGAAGAATCACAGCATTTATCATTGTGTTCTCTTATCTGAGAGAAGGACGGAGAGGAAGGTAAATGAGATTAAGGTGTGGTGGTGGAGGGGGGGGGTCAGTGAAGAGTTTGAATGGTTTGAAGTTGGCGCCTGTTAGGAATATGGTAAGTTGTTGCCGTTGTTGTTGTTGTTGTTGTTGTCATTTTTGTTTTAGTAGATTCAACCACTGAGAAATTGCCAATCCATTGTAGTAGCATTTAACTGCCCGCTTTTAACACAGGAACATCTGTCTTTACCGAAGCATTCTATCTCAAGACTCAAGAAATTTGCATTGAGATGGAGAGGTGGCAGCTGGGTGAGGATGGGCCGTTGGTAGGTTCCTCAAAGACAATAACGAAGATTTCGCATTGTTTTATATTTTGGATGTGAAATCATCCGTTGAAACAGACTGTTGAAACAACCCCGCCCTGCCCCTATGACCAAGATTCAACGAAATAAGGAAGATGTTTAGGGTTGTGTGAGTAAAAGCCAGGTAAGTATAGTGGTAGGTATTCCCACCTGTCAAGAGAACAAGAGACCAGGGGGTTCCCGTTGTCAGGAAACAAGGGGGTTCCCGTTGTCAGGAGACAAGGGGGTTCCCGTTGTCAGGAGACAAGGGGCTTCCCGCAGTCAGGAGACAAGGAGTTCAATTACCCACATGGGAAGGTTGGTTTACATTTTAGACACAGGCTGTGTGGGAAGAAGCTTGCATGTAAGACCATGTGGCCTTGGATTCTGTCCTACTTTGCAGCACTTTTGGTCAGTGTTACCTGTTATAACCCTAGGCTGGCCAAAGCCTTGTGAGGATATTTGATAGAAGGAAACTGAAAGAAATCCATCATATATATGTGTGTATGCATGTGTGTTTCCACACCACTGCTTCACAACTGGTGTTGGTTTGTTTATGTCCCTCCAGCTTAGCAATTTGGCAAAAGAGACTGACAGAATAAGTAACAGGCAGTAAAATAAATCGTACAGGGAATTGGACCCCTGCAAAGACATCAGAATCTAAGTTTGAATCCTTTGGACACTCCCAAGAGTCTTCTATAATGAGAATCTCTGGATGTCATTTGTTGATTATACACACACATACATATATACATTTACATATATATACATGTATATGTGCCAGTGGCACATAAAAAGCACCATCTGTATGTGGCCATTGCCAGTGCCGCCTTGACTGGCTTCCGTGTCGGTGGCACGAAAAACCACCAACCAATTGTGGCCATTGCCGGCCTCCCTGGCACCTGTGCTGGTGGCACGTAAAAAGCACCCACTACACTCACGAAGTGGTTGGCGTTAGGAAGGGCATCCAGCTGCAGAAACACTGCCAGATCAGACTGGAGCCTGGTGCAGCCTCCTGGCTTCCCAGACCCCGGTCGAACCGTCCAACCCATGCAAGCATGGAAAACGGACGTTAAACAATGATGATGATGATGTACATACATACATATATATATAAGAAGAATGTTTATAATTATGAACAAGTCACACTTATAAATATATATATATATATATATATATATATCACCGTGACCGACCAGGCTATCAGATGCTGCTACACATCGCTGGTCACAATGCACTTCGCATTATTTTAGCCTTCAAATGACGCCACCCCGCTGGCTAAGCGAGCAGGCCAACAGCAGAAAAAGTGAGAGAAAGTTGTGGCGAAAGAGTACAGCAGGGATCGCCACCACCCCCTGCTGGAGCCTCGTGGAGCTTTAGATGTTTTCGACCGGTCTGGGAATCGAAACCATGATCCTACGACCGCGAGACCGGTGCCCTAACAACTGGGCCATTGTGCCACCACACACACATACACACACCACACACATATATATCTATATATATATATATATATATATATATATATATATATATATATATGTATATATATACACATATAGTTATAAGATGATAAGAATCTAGAGATAAGGACTTGCAAATATATTAATTGATCTTCAGATTTCTACGCCTTCATTTGAAACAAGCATAAACATGTGGTTTCTGTGTAGAAGTGTGTGTAGTGCAGTGCATATCCACAATTAATTTCATTATTCACAGATGAACAAACACTTATCTACTGATCTTGCTATCACCGACCCAGAGAAGCATGGACAAACAGACATAATATGACGATGATGATGATAACAAGGAAGATGCTCACACACATAGATATACACATCAATTAATATTTATAAGTATATATCGATCTACATAATTCACCGTCACTAAACAGTGAGAATGGGTGTAAGGAGCATGATCATTGCTAGAAATAAGAGCCAAAGAACTCTTTAGCTACGGAAAGCAACATATGCATACATAATTACACATACATGCATACAGACACACACACACAGACGAATATATATACATATAGATAGGCGCAGGAGTGGCTGTGTGGTAAGTAGCTTGCTTACCAACCACATGGTTCCAGGTTCCGTCCCACTGCATGGCATCTTGGGCAAGTGTCTTCTTCTATAGCCCCGGGCCGACCAATGCCTTGTGAGTGGATTTGGTAGACGGAAACTAAAAGAAGCCTGTCGTATATATATATATATATATATATATATATATATATATATGTATGAGTGTGTATATATTTGTGTGTCTGTGTTTGTCCCTTTAACATTGCTTGACAACCGATGCTGGTGTGTTTACGTCCCCGTCACTTAGCGGTTCGGCAAAAGAGACCGATAGAATAAGTACTGGGCTTACAAAGAATAAGTCCTAGGGTTGATTTGCTCGACTAAAGGCGGTGCTCCAGCATGGCCGCAGTCAAATGACTGAAACAAGTTAAAGAGTTAAAGAGTTACAGATATATACACACATACAAAAATGCATGTGCACGCGCGCACACACACACACCACACACACACACACACACACACACATACACACACACACATACGCAAAGCCTCATAGATACATATGTATGTACCGACATATATATATATCCATACAGAATCAATTTAAATGGATTAATGAGTTCTGACTGCTTCAGGATTCTGCGAAAATACATTTAATTTTATAGATAACGCAATTGTTAAGTTACAGCCTAAAACATTTATGAATTTACTATATCTCACTGGTTTTTACCGTTTTTTATCTGAGAATCGTTGTGAAGAAAACTTTATGAATGTTTGCAAATAATTGTCTGATAGGACAATGTGTTGATAGCAGTGTGAAGACTTGGTCAAAAGACAATGGAAAGAAACCTTGGGATTCACACCGAACCAAATCCATTTTTACACACTAGAAACTCTGAAAGAATCCGCGGAAAGAATTAATGTCTCATAAAAATAAATGGTTTATTTAATGAGGTTTCGCAAATGAAAATCAAAACGGGAAAAAAAAAAAAGGCTTTTAAAGAGAATGGTACATTATGAATGTGTGTGTGTGTGTGTGTGTGTGTGTGTGTGTGTCTATTAATGTCCGCATATACATAGATAAACACCTATAAATACGTATATATATATATACATATATGTGTGCGTGTGTGTGCATGTATGTATATATATATATATATTATCTATATATATATACATATATACACACACAAATATCTGTCTACAAACAAATATACATATATACATACACAAATATATATATATATAATATATACATACACATATACATACACAAATATATATATATATATATATATATACATATACATATACATACACAAATATATATATATATATACATACACATATACATACATTATAATATACACACACACACACATATACATACATACATATATATATAATATATATATATATATATATATACACACACACACATTACATACATACATATATATATATATATATATAATAATATATATACACACCACACACATTTACATGCATATATATACACCATGCGTGAGTGTACACAAATACACACACGCACATATATATACAAACATGTACTCACACATACACACACACACACACATATATATATATATATATACATAGAGAGAGAGAGTGAGAGAGAGAGAGAGAGAACGAAAAAGATTAATGTAAATATTTAAGATAATTTGCTGTGTTGCCTTCCCAATTGTTAATTTAATGGTAACTTAACGAGAAGAGGAGTGGAATAATTCCTTGTATCAATTAGATGAGAACGTGTGCTTTGATACGCTCCGCGGCTTTCTTTGTTTGCATGTGTGTGTGTGTGTGTGTGTGTCTGCGTATATTATTGTCATTGTGTGTGTGTATGTGAAGCCATGGATATTTATTTTTGTGAAATTCCTGACTGTTTTTTTTACAGTTGTTTGATAAAACTATCAAACAGAGTAATCACAAAGCTTGAAGTACAGATGGTTTAATGCCATTTATATACTTAGTGAATGTGTTTGTTTGTGTGTGTGTGTGTGTGTGTGTGTGTGTGTGTGTGTGTGTGTGGAGAGAG
>NC_043018.1:19969591-19987091 GCF_006345805.1 Octopus sinensis | reverse complement strand
TGTGTGCATATGCACATATATATATATTTATACATATTTATCATGAATGAATTTCTTACCTGTCTGTCAGTCATTTCCATTTCAATTTTTGAAATTCCATTGTCAACTCAAACTGAAACACAGAAAAAAATAAATGGCTGTAAAGTTAAGGGCAAATTCCACAATCTCTAAAACTGTCTACCTACAATGAACAAATATATATATAGTTTAACTGTCTACATATGTAAGGTGGCGTGCTGGCAGAAACATTAGCACGCCGGGCGAAATGCTTAGTGGTATTTCGTCTGTCACTACATTCTGAGTTCAAATTCCGCCAAGGTCGACTTTGCCTTTCATCCTTACGGGGTCGATAAATCAAGTACCAGTTACACACTGGGGTCGATGTAATCGACTTAATCCATTTGTCTGTCCTTGTTTGTCCCCTCTGTGTTTAGCTCCTTATGGGTAGTAAAGAAATAGGTATTTCGTCTGTCATTATGTTCTGAGTTCAAATTCTGCCGAGGTCGACTTTGCCTTTCATCTTTTCAGGGTCGATAAATTAAGTACCAGTTACATACTGGGGTTGATCTAATCGACTGGTCCCTAAAAATTTCAGGCCTTGTGCCTAGAGTAGAAAAGAACTGTCTACATAAGTGCACAACAGCCATCATAGTTTAACATAATGAACAGAGCCAGATTGTCTATATTCAGTGAACAGAGACACAAGTAAGTTAACTATCTATAAACAATATAAAAATAGTTAGCATACAGTGAACATAGCCAGAGGTAGTTTAACAGTTGACATAAACTGAGTAGTGTCACAAAAACTTTACAAGTCTACATATGGTGAACGGAGGTACAGAGAACTTAAAGCTGTCTCCATACAGTAAACAAAATTTATATACAATTATGAACAGTGTCACAGACAGTTTAACAATGTACAGTTCACAAATAGTTTAACAGTGAACACACAGTAAACAAAGTTGCAGACAGTTTAATGGCCTGCCCACAGTTAACAGTGTGATAGATAGCATAATTGTCTAAATACAGTCAACAGACACACAAGTAGTTTACAATTCTACATACTGTGAACAGATTTACAGGTAGTTTAACAGTTTATAAACAGTGAACAGGTCACAATATTTAACAGTCTATATACATTACCAGCCAGGTATATGAACAGATATTCCACTCTTTTATCAACCCTGAAAGGATGAAAGGCAAAGTCGACCTTGGCAGGATTTGAACTCAGAGCACGAAGACAGATGAAATGCTACTGTACATTTTGCCCAGCATGTTGATGATTCTGCCAGCTTTCCACCTGATGTATAGAAGTTCTGTGCATGGACGCTTATCAAAGGGCCAATACACAAAACTCTCGGCCCTTGGGTCACTCAGTTACTTCTGCTAAATATAGGGTGATCCCCTTCGGTCATGAACAACCATGGGAACTGCACCAAGAAAGTTTCCCTCCGAGGCACTAGTCTGGGCAAGGTTGTTTATAGAAGAGCAGCAGTTGCCCATGTACACCAGCCACCCCTATCTCCATGCCACCGGTGTTATGCAAGGGAAAGGCAAAGGGGCCGATACAGCTTGGCACCAGTGATGTTGCAACTCATTTCTACAACTGAGTGAACTGGAGTAATGTGAAACAAAGTGTCTTGCTCAAGAACACAACATGCAGCCCAGTCCAGGAATTGAACTCAAAACCTTATGATCATAAGCTTGATGCTCTAACCACTGAGCCATTGCCTGCACATTATATACAAAACTTGCCTCTCTACTCTCACCTTCCTCTTCAAGTGATACTTGAAGAAGTTGATAAGAGATTCACCAGAGAGGGAAGTGTTTGTTTTTAGACCTTTCAGACACGTCTACCATACACATTCTTTCGCCATAGCCACAAGTGCGATGAAAATGGCTCTTCCTTCCCGTTTCAAGAAAGGAGGCACGAAGGAAGGAAGGAAGGAAGACAGACAGAGACACACAGATAGATAGATAGATAGATAGATAGATAGATAGATAGATAGATAGATAGATAGATAGATAGATAGATAGATATAGATATAGACAGATAGATAGATAGATAGAGAGATAGATAGAGAGATAGATAGATAGATAGATAGATAGATAGATAGATAGATAGATAGATAGATAGATAGATGATAGATAGATAGATAGATAGATAGATAGATAGATAGATAGATAGATAGATAGATGGTTGAATGACTGGATGAATATAGGTTTAAAACTGGAATATTGCTGTGTATATCATTCAGTTACATAATAAAGAAATCCATTCACGTATATAACACTCAGATATATAACATCCAAGATAGTAATGGACATAATGCATACATGTGTCTATAAGCAACCAATTACGATATTGATCATCTATAGCTTATACTATTGCAGTGATCAATAGTTTACACAAATCCTATCGGAGAGGAGTATTTCCGAGCTATTGTTATTTCCTAAGTGGAATGAGGTGCTTAAACTGCAAAGATTTGAATACAGTTAATGACATGAGTTCTCTGTCCACGGCTAACAACTATCCTGCACTTGGAATGTATAAAAACACTGACGTAAACTAGTTGACGATCGTGATAATAATAACGACGGACTCTTCCGTCGAAGCTTCTGCTGAATGGTCTGCACAAAAGATGTGTTTATATTGATCAAATGTCCATGCTGCGCAATTAGCTCACTCTCTCCGTTAAATTGACGTTGCCCGAACAGGTGTACTGTGTACCACGAAACAGGTGTTAATGTGATGACAGAGCAATGCGAGATGAAGGGTTTTTTAACTTATGAACACAACTCACCACCTGGTCTGGGAATTGAAACCATGATCTTGAGATTGTGAATGCAACACCAAAACCACTAAGCCATTAATAATAATAATACTGATAATAATAATAATAATAATAGTGGTTTTAAATTTTAACACAGGGTCAGCAGTTTTGGAGAAAGGGCCAAGTAAATTAAATCAACCCCAGTACTCAGCTGGTACGTATTTACATTATTTACATTATTTACAATTGACGGATATTTGTCCTCATCTTGTTTGTTGTTAACACAATGTTTCGGCTGATATACCCTCCATATTTCCCTCTTGGGGAAATTTCGAACCTGAGTTCTCATTCCTAAGGTATTTTTCTATGTTGTTGTTGTTATTATCATTATTATTATTATTATTATTATTCAGGACACTGCCTGGAATCGAACTCAGAATCTTGGGATTAGTAATCTGCACTCTTAACCACTACGCTATATGCCCATGGGCAATTATGGAGTGTATTTTAGGTCTTATAAATTTAATATTTTCCTATCCTTCCTTAATACCGGTTCCCATATGCTATTCATATCTGCACTTGGTCTGCTTTTGAGGTTGTTGTGTCCTAGCATATCTGCTGCTTCTTTTAGTTTTCGTATTTTTTAACTTCATACCACAGGGGGAGGTGGTCTCTATTTTTCCATACATGATCAGCTGTACCCAATTTATCAATATCTCCCCGTGTCACAGCTTTGCGATGTTCCTCTACCCTTATTTTGAGGGGGCAGCTTGTTTCACCTTTGTATATCTTATCCCATGCAGCTGTGGTAGGTTATACAAAGGCGAAACATGCCGCCCCCTCAAGGTAAGGGTAGATGAATATCACAGAGCTGTGACATTCACAAATGAGAATACTAAAAATGAATTCAACCACTCTCAAAAATTAAGTAAAAAAACAGAAAAATAATCCAGAATCCTTGTTTTGTACTGGATTGATTCCAAAATCTAATCAGTTCGTGCCAGTCATGAGGCCAAACATGCCTGAAAGTTTCATCTGAATCCATCCAGTGGTTCTTGAGATATCTTGTCTATGGACAAACAAACACAAATGAAAACAATACCTCTGCCTTCGCTACGGTGGAAGTAACAATAATGCACTTCTGTATACAGTGCTTGGATGCACAAGTCATCGGAAAAAATTAAAAGAGTGGACAGGTAATGACACAGTTGCTAAGTTTATATAGCAACAACAAACCTAACTTATACTCAGAATTGGAAAAAAAACAATTGTTGTGAAAATATATAACAATAATGATAATGTGGTTACTGCATACAGTGGTGGTGAAGTGCACAGAACATGTTGGGAAAAGGTTAAAAGAAGAGAGAGAAAGGAGCTAAAAGTCAAGTTAAGAAAGACAGCGGAGAATGCCAAAAGTTCATGAATCAGAAACAGAAGAAAACACAAAAAAGACAAGAGAGCTGAACAGTGGAAGAACAATAAAGAAGAAAGGGTTCATAGCAAGGACGTGCTGTCTGGGTAGGCAAGGTAGACAGTGCCTACCTTGGATAAAATAGATAGTTGCATTTTCCTTTTGTGGCAAAATATGCACCTAATTCAATAAAATCATGAAGGTTACTCTCATTACTATGTATAAAATGCAAAATATTTTATTTTTTTGTAGATTAGGTAGGCATAATTCACCCCTGCTTTTCAATCTCAGTATTTAAGCTATGCATAGAACTGCTGTAGTACACATGCTGCGTACACTCCTACAACAACGTTTTCTTTACGTGCTATAAAGACAGAAGTAAATCTGCCTTCAACTCAGTCGTGTGCCTGTGTTTTACTACTTAAAGGTGACCAACTGCCTACCCTGAGTAATTACTGATGGCACATGCCTGGTGCATAGGTAAATCAAGAGTAGTTTTGGTGAATTCCAGGAAGCATGGAATTGTTGAAGGATGCCAATGTCTTGATGGTTAACAACCAATGTGGGTAGTTTATTCCATGCTTTTGTCAATTCTGAGTGTGAAAAAAATTTTTGCAAAAGCTTTGCGTGCTGTGTTGTTTATTGATGTGATTCATTAAGATGCTGGAAATAAGAACCATGGTGAAGTGCAGGTTCACACTTTCTGTTTGGTCACTTAGGATTAAGAGGAAAAAAATCAGATTTTACAAGTTCCATGCTGTGTGAAACTACATTCATGTGTGCATGTGTGCGCATGTGGGCTTCTGTGCACATGTGTGTGTGTGTGTGTGTGTGCATATATTTGTAGGCCTATGTGAGTGTGTATGCTTGTATGCATGTGTAGATGTATGAGTGTGTCTGGAAGGGCCAGTAAGTGTGTGTGTGTGTGTGTGTGTTTGTGAGTGTGTGGGCATGCATGTATATGCATGCGTGCGTGCATGGCTTCCATCTCCCTTTTATCATAAGAGATGTTGGCAGAGCAAACACATTTTATAATCTTATTATATAAAGACACAGAAACAAAAATGGATTTACTTCCTTCTTCTGCTCCGACAACAACAACAACAACAACAACAACAACTCTAACGTAAGACATGACAGTATGGAAGGAATAACCATAAAAGTTGATCTTTTCTTTCTATCCCTCCCTCTCTTTATCTGTATCTCTATCTGTCTGTCTGTCTGTTTGTCTGTCTCTCTCTCTCTCTCTCTGTAATTAATACAATTATGATAAAAGAGGGGAGAAATGATAATCAATAACACCAACGAACAGGGAAAAAAAATCCACCAAAAAAAATACGTAAAATTATTATTATTATTATTATTATTGTTGTTGTTGTTGTTTTTATTGTTATTATCATTATTGTTGTTGTTGCTGTTTTTATTATTATCATTATCATTATCATTATTATTATTATCACTATAATTATTATCATTATCATTATTATTATTATTATTATTATTGTTGTTGCTGTTTTTATTATTATCATTATTATTATTATTATTATTATTATTATTATTATTATTATCATTATTATTGTCAATTTTATCACTATGATTATTATCATTATCATTATTATTATATTATTATTATTATTATTATCACTATAATTATTATCATTATTATTATTATTATTATTATTATTATTATTATCACTGATTATTATCATTATTATTATTAATTATTATTATTATTATATTATTATTATCACTATGATTATTATCATTATCATTATTATTATTATTATTATTATTATTATTATTATTATCACTATGATTATTATCATTATCATTATTATTATTATTATTATTATTATTATTATTATATTATCATTATTATTGTCAATTTTATCACTATGATTATTATCATTATCATTATATTATTATTATTATTATTATTATCACTATAATTATTATCATTATTATTATTATTATTATTATTATTATTATTATTATCACTGATTATTATCATTATCATTATTATTATTATTATTATTATTATTATTATCACTATGATTATTATCATTATCATTATTATTATTATTATTATTATTATTATTATTATTATTATTATTATCACTATGATTATTATCATTATCATTATTATTATTATTATTATTATTATTATTATCACTATAATTGTTATCATTATTATTATTATTATTATTATTATTATTGTCATTATTATCACTATGATTATTATTATTATTGTTGTTGTTTTTATTACCATTAATGACAAAATATTGAGAAATGTATTTCTCCGAGTTGTTCGTCCAATAGAAGAGTTTTCCACTTATGTTTTTGTTTGTTTGTTTCGTATTTCACATTAGGGTATTTTAGCTTTTATTTTGTTAATTTTCTTTTTTTTTTCCAATTTTTTTTTTTTTTTCTTTTTTCCCAGTGCAGCAATAAGTGGCGACACCTGATGGTGCAAACTGAAAGAGTAAATTAGATTTCAGGCAGGAACGGTCCATGGAAGCAGTCGTGTCAGATCTGTCTGAGTGCAATAAACTGCTGAGGAACTTATTAAGAAGAATCGATACGCCAGCCATATTTTCTGGTTATCAAGTATGATCTAGGATGTTGGTCTATGTATTTACACGGAAAAATCAAATAAAAATTTTTGTTTTAAAAATTAGAATTAAAAAAAAACAAAAAAAAACCCAACAAAATATGTAACGAGTCACTTAGTGAAATAATTATCTTATTAATTGAAAATTAATTATAATTGCTGATTTTTTTCCGTTTCTCGGGTTCACTAATTAAGGGTTCACAGCAATATCATGAGAAATAAAAATATATTTTATTAAAATTATCGCAAATCCTGTTTGCTCTGTCTATCAACCTCATCATCATCATCATCATGATCATCATCGACATCACTGTTTTAAAATGTCCACTTTTCCATGTTTGAATGTGTCAAATAGAGTTTTATTGCAGCAATTTATTTTCTACAGCTGGATGCCCTTCCTGTCACCAATCCTCACCCATTTGCAAGCGAGGTAACATATCCTCATGGCCGGACATGTTTTTGCAGAATACTGGAAACAAATGAGGCGTGTACACACGCACGCACACACACACACACATGCACACATGCACACCATGAGTTTCCTTCGGTTTGCCAAAATCCACTTGCAGGGCTTTGGCCAGTCTGGGGGCCATGTTAGAAGACCCTTGCCCAACTTGTGACACAGTAGCACAGAACACAAAACCATGTGCTTGTGAAGCAAACTTCTTCCTACACAGCTGCACCAGCATCCATATTATTATTATTATTATTATTATTATGTTTTTTCCTTCTTTCTTCAAATTTTCTTCCGTTTCTCACCGAGTGTTTTCCATACACCTAGGGCAGAGAAGGGCATTGTATGCATTTCCAGATTACACGTGCAAATTCACAGATAAAATATGTATTTAAAAATTAATAAATAAATAAATTCATGGATGGATGTTATTTTCACAGCGATAGTGCTCTTCTCAGTACATGAGCTGTTCCAGTTAATACGATTTTTTGCACTTCCTGTAGGGATGGTAAGCCTGGAATCATTTTCAAATAGGTTTCAGTGCCATTTTTAATCATTCCTAGAGATCCTACAATCACTGGTACTGTAGTCGACTTGAGATGCCACATTTTTTCAATTTCCATTAGCAGGTCTTTATATTTACTAATCTTGTCAAATTCTTTCGCCACTATATTGTGATCACAGGGAATATTCATGTCTTATTATTATTATTATTATTATTATATTATTATTATTATTATTATTATTAATTGAGTAAGAGAGCAGTGCATGCCATCAAAGTGACATTGGGGTAAAATATATGAAGCCCAGTACAACCATCATGACTACCTGTCTGATAAGGGTACACCAGGAACATGCATCACAATCATATGTGCAGGACATGGTGACCTCATATCAAGATAAACAGTGCATGACCTTGCAAGTGGGGCCCAGTTAGAATTTTCATCAGGTCGAGTAGCCCATCCTGTTCAAAAGGTCTCTGAATAAGGTTTGTTTAAGGATGTTGAATGAACCACCCATGTTTCCAGAGCTGAATTATCCAAACTCCAAAGTATTGCTCTCAACACATAGCTATGATGCTCCCCCACTACTTCTGCTTGTGATCAGATATGCACATATCACCAGACCCCTCCCGCAAAATTTCATGCCTTGTGCCTACAGAAGAAAGGATTATTTTCGGTAAGTGTTAGCTGTGCTATTGCAGCTTTATATTAAACCAGAGCGATTTAAATGAAGTTCTCTTTGTGACTACGAATGAAAGCGTCACACCATCGTGGCTGCTGTTGCTTGGTTGTCACTGCCAATTATTGCCAAGCGTATTATTTCTTTGCCGGAACCGTTGTTAGTTTAGCAATGTTGAGAGTTGACAGGGGTCAAACCCTTATGTGTAATTACCGAACAATAACTCACAACCAACAGATAATTCAAAGTGAAGCATCAGTAAGGTCTGTCAACGGTGGAATCTGTTTCGATGTGATATTAACATTTGCAGAGATGCATTCGATAGCTTTGCCACCGTGTGATATTACCTAACCAATAAAACCCAGCAAGCGGCAACAAGAGTAGCAGTGGTGGTGGTGGTGGCAGTGTTAGGAAATTCTAGGGGTGCAAGCAAAGGCTGTCCATCAAGATTACCAGTGACTGACTCTTATGAGCCATTTTCTGTACACTATATACAGTAAAAGAGTTTATGTATGACACACACGATATCTATCTAGCTAGCTATCTATCTATGTACCTATCTGTCTATATAGATATATCTATCTGTCTATCTATCTACATAGATATAAATATAAGAGTGATCCAAAGTAAATGTTTCTTTATCTTGTGGAATGATCCCCTGTAAAGATATTGGAATCTAAGTTTGAACCTTTTGGGCACTGCTAAGTGTCTTCTGCACAGAGAATCTTTGGATCCCATCTGTAAGCTCTGTGTGTGTGAGAGTGTCTTAGTCTTAGTTTGTCTTCTTTTGTCCAATTTTATCCCAAGTGTCCACGGTGCCAAGAAATAAAGCTGTTTACTCCTTGTGGTCATTCAGTGTTACTCTGAAGATCCACCTGGCTGGAAGATTCTACACGTTCTTTGATGCCACAGTAAGAAGTAAAACCCAGAGGAAATATTTTATATGTACTTCAGCCATAGCTCCCCTTCTTTCTCACTGTTCCCTTCTTTGCCACGATGACCCAGTAATAAATCTAGTTAGAAAATAAGAAGAAATATGAATATGAATCTAAACAGATTACTAAATATAGTCCAAGAGTTCCCTCCCTTTTCCTTTTTGATAGTAATTTTCATTACTTCTTATGACAATTTTTTTTTTATCATTGCAGTCATGATTTTAAATTGACTAAGAGTTTTTTCTCCATGCTGTAGCTGTGATCAAGTTTATTGAAGCAATGGGACATGTCTGTGCATTGTGTTCTTGAGCAAAACACTTCATTTCACATTATTTGTGAGTGCAAAGGTTCTCAAACAGAAGCATTCAAAAGAAATTTGGAGGTTACAAGAGGGCTGAAAAAATATTGGAATTTTGAAGCAATCACATTTAATTAAACATGATTTGTTGTAGTGTCTAGAAAACGGGTGGAGTGCCTTTTGCTGTTCTCATACATTTATTGTCGTAAACAAAGGTTTCCAGCAATGTTTATGGCACAAATTTTATACAAGGCTGTATTCTGAGAATGATACGTAGGTGTGTCTCTCTGAAACTGCGACTAAGATTGAGTTATCTGTTATAAAGGGCCAAGTTCTTCCATCTTATTAGAAATGTAACATTACCTATTTAACAGAAAAATTAAATTTAATGGTTATCTCAGTAATGATGTTAAATCATGTTATCATGTGATCGACCAGACTATCAGATGTTGTTATACAACGCTGGTCACAGTGCGCTTCACATCATTTTAGCTTTTTAATGATGCGGTCCCACTGGCTATATGAGCAGGCCAAGATTTCCACATATCGGAAGGCTACGCTGTCACAGGGTTATCCATTTGCAGCAGAGTAAACTGGAATAATGTGAAATGAAGTGCCTTGCTCAAGAACACAATGCACAGACAAGTCCCATTGCTTCAATAAACTTGACACATTTCAGCAAAAAATAATTTCAACCATGAAGTTCTACAACAAAAGACAGACTGGTGCATAAAACTGCTTTTTGCAATTACGGGTAAAGAAATTCTTTCTTTTATTCTTTTACTTGTTTCAGTCATTTGACTGCGGCCATGCTGGAGCACCGCCTTTAGTCGAGCAAATCGACCCCGGGACTTATTCTTTGTAAGCCCAGTACTTATTCTATCGGTCTCTTTTGCCAAACCGCTAAGTGACGGGGACATAAACACACCAGCATCGGTTGTCAAGCAATGCTAGGGGGACAAACACAGACACACAAACACACACACACACATATATATATATATATATACATATATACGACAGGCTTCTTTCAGTTTCCGTCTACCAAATCCACTCACAAGGCATTGGTCGGCCTGGGGCTATAGCAGAAGACACTTGCCCAAGATGCCACGCAGTGGAACTGAACCCGGAACCATGTGGTTGGTTAGCAAGCTACTTACCACACAGCCACTCCTGCGCCTATGTTGAATGGATATATCTCATTTCCGCAGTGAAAGGGTTAATTTAAACGAAATTATTTTACAGACAAGAAAATAATATTTTGAATGCAGTATAGCCTTGAAAGCAGCAGAAACATTGAGTATTTTACTCTTATAAGATGGATGAAGATGCCAGCAGACAGCTACGTGACTTGTTCCATGGAGATACTACATTTAAAGTTTACTTTCTTATCTGTAAAATACCAAAAACATTTGATACTTCCAAAGTTTGTTTATAAAATGTTGCCACTTTACAAAAGCTATAATTTACCATTAAAATTGACAGTAAAAAAACCTACTCAGCTGGTATCTGAGGGGTGTGGGTTCAAGTCCCGTAGCCATCTGCTGGCAATTTTTTTCATCTTAAAAGGCTAAAATAGCTAATTTTTCTGCTGTTTTCACAGCTATACCGTATTCAAAATGTACTTGTCTGTAAAATATCAAACACATTCAATGCTTTCAAAGTTTGTTTATAAAATGTTGGTAAGTTAAATCAATTTCTTGTGTAAGCATAAGGCCCGAAATTTTGTGGGGTGGTATCTAATGATACTCGACCTGTGGGAAAGGGCCAACCAGGAGCCCATACATGTTCAGATTAGATAAAGGAAATGGAGATGGATCGGACACACACAGTGGAAAGAACCCTCAAATGTGACACGACAAGCACCTGACTGGAACCTGCAGGGGAAAAGGAAGTGAGGATGCCTGAAGCAGACATGGAAGCGGAGCATTTCGGATGAGCTCAGGACCACTGGCCTGACAAGGGAAGCAGCCAAGAAATGCTAATGACTGCAAAAAGTGGAAAACAACTGTTGAGGACCTATGCGCCACAAGGGGCAGAAAGGATTAAGAAAATCTAATGATTATATCAGCCCTGGTACATGACTGATATGCTCTTTATTATATTGATCCCAGAAGAATAAGAGGCAAAATTCACTACAGAGAGATATCAGCTTTTCAAAATTGAATTTAAATAATTAAGTGAAATTGACCTAATTAGGATGTAAAGCCAAGTCAAAAACTAGGATACATGGTTGTGATGTAATTAAGGCTTGCTAGAAACTGATGTCAGTCAGTTGAAAATTACCCAACCTTGGAGAGAAAGTAAAAGACCAATCCAAATTTGGCCTTAAATAAACTCAGAACATTAATAAATATTATTCAGTGATTCAATTGAGGACACATGTGGTGGGCGAAAACTGTCAGAGCATTTGAAATCTATACAGGACATGAAATTTTACCCCATTAAATATTTTGTTTGAAACCTATGGCATGACAAATTAGAATTTTCCCACTAATGAGGAAACTTTCATTAGTTAAGCTTCAGTTGAAAATATAGCATTTAAAAAAAAAAGTCTCTTAAAAGTAGGTTAGCATTCCTTTCCAACACCATACTGTGTCCTGGTGGTAAAAATATGATTTCTTTTAGTACAGTGCAACATTCCATTCTGAGGTATTGCACTTTTCTTATAGAACTGCCTTCCTTCTTACATTTTAGCCACTCAAAACCCAGAACCAAACAACATCTACAGTTCTTTTCCCTCAAAGACACAATAATTTAGAATAGAATTTTTTCTTTCTTTAGTTGTTACTAATCTCTTGTAATTCCTAATTGAATACTAATAACCTACTTGTCTGCCTCCTAATCTTGTTGAAATACCAAGAAAACATCCTTAGATTACTGAATCTACCCAGTAAAACCATTAATATAAACAAACTTCTATACAGTCCTCCAGATTGAGATTATTTCCATCTTTAACCCTTTAGTGTTCAGATTTCTCTCTCAAACACATGGCATTTTATTCACATTGGTTTGAATAAATCGTGCATTATCTTGTAACTTTGGGATTTTGATGATCATCATCATCGTTTAACGTCCGCTTTCCATGCTAGCATGGGTTGGACGGTTCAACTGGGGTCTGGGAAGCCCGAAGGCTGCACCAGGCCAGTCAGATGTGGCAGTGTTTCTACAGCTGGATGCCCTTCCTAACGCCAACCACTCCGAGAGTATAGTGGGTGATTTTATGTGCCACCGACACAGGTGCCAGACGAGGCTGGCAGACGGCCACACTCGGATGGTGTTTTTTATGTGCCACCGACACAGGTGCCAGACGAGGCTGGCTGACGGCCACGCTCGGATGGTGTTTTCTTATGTGTCACCGACACAGGTGCCAGATGAGGCTGGCGGACGGCCACGCTCGGATGGTGTTTGTTACGTGCCCTCAGCACGGAGGCCAGTCATTGCGGTACTGGCTACGGTCACGTTCGGATGGTTTTCTTATGTGCCACCGGCACTGGTACCACAAGGATACAAATTCCATTGATGTTCAATGATGTGACTGGTTATTTTTAGAATGACATTGAAGGCCAGATCTAGATGGTTTGGGCATAAAACAAGTAGAAAATTTGGGCTGTATTATGGCCTGTTTAAATGCTAAAGGGTTAACAGACTGCTTCATTTAATAAAATGCTTGATTAATGTCACAGGTTATGCCATACTGAAGATTTCTAAAAAGAATGAAATAGTATGATAAACGATTACCACTGACCAGAAATTTAAAGAACTTTGTATTAAGTAAACTAAATATATATATATATAATATATATATAATATATATATATATTTATTTAAAAGTATCAGATTTATAACAAAAGCTGTCACTCAGAGTTTCACGTTCCCGTTCGTCGGACAGTTTTGTTATGTGCTTACTCCAGTATATATATATATATATATATATATATATATACACACACACACATATATATATATATATATATATATATATATATATAAATATATATATAAATATATATATATATATATATATATATATACATGTATGTATATATGTATATTATATATAGAAATATATATACATATATATGTGTATGTGTGAATCTTATGCACCTTTTCCTTTTAATGCCTAAATTTTAAATTCAAATGTTTGATCCTGCACTGTAGTGTGACAAAAATGATTATCTCCCCTGTAATATCTGTAACCATCAGAGGGACCTGAAAAAGACTTCTATTTGATAGAATCTACCAAAACTACGAACTCTGAATTGCTGCAGAGTCAAGAATGGTTTTACCACAAGTCTGTCACATACAATTAGAAAAAAAAAATACTTGTTTTTATAATTTCTGTTGGTTTCTATCCATTTTTTTCATGCTTTTATGGGTAGAGTGTTTGTCTTCTTATTGTTGTTGTTATAGAGACTGGTTTCTTGCCCTTCATTACTGTAAAACCCTCAAACACGATTTTAGGAAGACCTGAACTTATGACTATATTGTGAGCAGTAGCTGGACATTAAAAAGAAGAAATAATGATGGAAAACGCGAAAAAAAACACAAAACCCACACCAACTGGAAGGTCAAACTCCAATTCTTCTAAACAAGGGTTAAGGTAAGGATTAAAACTTTATCTTACCCAGAGATTCTGCCTTATCGCATGGTAAGTTCTGAGTTCCAAGGAAATTATTGTTGATCCAAATTGGCAAAAACTAATCTGAAGGGGAATTTGCAGAAGTCAGTTTACCTCTACCCCAACTTCTAGACCATCTGTCACCCACCCCAAGAACTCTTACAAGACCACCCCCTCTCCTCCCCCTCTAATCTACTGTCCTTATCCTCTCTTATTCCCACCATCATGTACCTGGAGAGTCTGCTTTGGCACCCCACTACAATCATCTTCCTCTTCACTATTCTCACCCACCCCTATATGATGTTGGGGGTACCTATGTATCTCCTCTATAGCAACACACCTGTGTTCGTCCCTCACTCATACATTACTCCCTTAACACTTTCCATAAAGTCCCCTCCCACTCACAAATACCCACTCTCCCCCCCATTAAGTCAAGGTGGGGGGGTTCCTGGTCTTCTGCCTTGCAACTTACTTGGTGACCTCACTAGTGCAAGCGCCCTGAGAGGAGGAGCGAGTACACCCTGTAAAATGGCTGGTGTTATGCAAATGACCACATCACTACTTAATAAGGACAGGACACTAATGAGCAAAAGACATTTGGAGAAGTTAAATTGGCAATGCTTAATTAAGCAATTGATCCTATCTGAACGGACTCTCTTACCATATTTATTATCATCACCACCACCACCACCACCACCAGTGTCTTCTCATCCTCATCTTCCCCCACTACCATTATCATCATCACCATTGTCATCACCTTCATCAGCCACACAATCACCAATACCACCCCATACCCCCCCCCACACATACCACCATCATCTTTTCGCTTCTGCTTTCCGTGCTAGCATGGGTTGATTGGGTCACTGCCGCTCTTCTTGACAGGCCGGAAAGATGCCTCACTTCCAGCTTTCACCTTTGCCCGAGTTTCCATGGCTGGATACCTTTCTAAATACACACACATGGATGCATATATATAGATATATAAACACACACATGGACACATATATATACATATATAAACACACACATGGACGCATATATATAGATATATATACACACACATGGACGCATATATATAGATATATAAACACACACACTTACAAAGAGAGAGAGAGAGAGAGAGAGAGAGATACACACACATATATATATGCAAATATACACACAAATATAAATAACTGGTTTCTCATATTTGGTAAATGATTTTTATTTTCAATACAACAATAATACAACCAACACTCAAATATTTGGCTATATATATATATATAATATATATATATATATATATATGTATATATATATATGTATATATATATATATATATATATATATATATGTATATATTTATACATATGTGTATATATATATATATATGTATATATTTATACATATGTATATATATATATATGTATATTTATATATATGTGTATATATATATATATATATATAATATATATATATATACATTTATATATATATTATATATACACATTATAGATATATAGATATATTTGTTTAATTCTCTCTCTCTCTCTCTCTCTCTCTCTCTCTTTAATCTCAGGAAATATATTGTTTTTAGTTTCTTATCTACTTCACATTAGATTAACCCCCCCCCTGGCAATATTCCGCAACCCAATAATATATATCAACGCTGTAATCAATAGTAAACATACCAAGTCATAAGCGATAGCTTACAGATTGCGGATCAGGTTTACATGAAATATAAGACAGGCTTTCATGGTATATAATTACATATAATTATAAAGTGATTTATGGAATGCAGTCAAATAAACAATATAAACACTTATGAGAGCGTATGAATATAGATGTGTGTGTGTGTGTGTGTGTGTGATGGGGGTGGTGGTTGTGGTGGGGGGGTCGATGGAGGGTGTTGGAGTCGGTGGGAGGTGGAGAGAGGTCAAAGAGGATGGTTATTTTTTGGCTTTTTTTTTTTTTTCTGAGGTTAAGATTTGTTAGCTGTGATACAGAATATAGGTAAGATGTACTACAACACGACACAACAGATTTATTACCACCACCACCACCACCACCACCACCAGCAAGAAGAAGAACAACAACAACACTACCATCACCATCACCACCACCACCAAGACTACCACTGTTACCATCACTACTACCATGAGTATTTCTACTATCACCGACACCACTACAACCACAAGTAACTCTATTACCAACACCACTACTACTAACACTAGTGCCACTATTACTATCACCACCACTACCACCACCACCACAACTGCTGCTACTACTATGGCTATTACTACTGGCACTGTCACTACTGCGACCACCACTTGTACCTCAACCAACACTACCACCACCACCACTACTACTACTACTACTACAACTTCTACGACTACTACTACTACTACCACCACCACCACCACCACCACCACTGCAACTGCTACTACTATCACTAAACCATCACCACTATGACCACCAGACCACTAACACTACAACAACTTGTTCTATTCCTGCCACCACTACAAACACACTACCTCCACAATCACCACCAACACCACCACCAACACAACCACAACCGCCACCTCTACCCCGTTCTATAATGGTGGCAGTGATATTACTTCACCAGACCATATAATAAATATTGTTCATTAGTTTCCATCATGTTATTAACTACTAATTACAATTTTTATTGTCTACTTCAACGGCTATAATTAGTACCAAACAGTCACATCTCGTTATATATATTGGCCTCATCGACCCCCTCCACCCCCCACCCCTTAGCCATGAGATTTTAATAAATTCATTTTGGGAAAAGAAGGCAGTGTCTGTCACCCTCAAGACTGCTTTCTAGAATCACAGACAGCCTAAACTGCACTTAGAGAAGTGCTACTTGAGTGAGTGGCACTCAATCACTAAGGAACACACGCCACCCCTCTGACCCTTAAGTATACTGTCTCCCCCTTCTCTCTCTCTAACCGTCTCTCTGTAGCACCCAGTGCACTCTGTGAAGTGGTTGGCTTTAGGGAGGGCATCCAGCTGTAGAAGCTAGGCCAAAACTAGGCATTAGAGCTTGGCATGACATCCCTCTGGCTTGCCAGCTTTAGTCAAACCGTCCAACCCATGCTAGCATGGAAAACGGACTTTATATGATGAAGACAATGAAACATCGATAACTGATGAGGAATTAGCAGCGTCCCATTCCCTGTGTGAATTTTCCATTTGCTCCTTTGCTGTT
>NC_043018.1:19959591-19964591 GCF_006345805.1 Octopus sinensis | reverse complement strand
TGCCCTTCTTAACGCCAGGTATATATATATATATATATATTATATATATACATACATATAAACACATATAACGCGTGTATATATATATACTTTATTTAAAAGCAGCAAAAATTCAACAAAACCTGTTACTCTGAGTTTCATGTTCCTGTTCGTCTTTTTTCCACCTTGTTTCACATTTATGTGTTTACTCCGGTATATATATATATATATATATATATATATATATATATACAGAGAGAGAGAGAGAGAGAAAGAGTGTGGAAGAGAGAAAGAATATATAATGCATGGTTGTCTGTATGCATGTATATATATATGTGTGTGTATATGTGGTTTCCTTATAAGCATCTTCAATACACCTCTTAATCCCTGTTTACTAACAGCTAAACAAATCACACACACACACAACCCAATACACACTCACACGCACAGACTCACAGTTACTTCCCATCCTGGGGGGGGCCCTCCAGAAATCTTTCAATCATTACCATTGCTATTTGTGCAACAAGCAACAACAACAACAGCAACAACAGCAACAACAGGCCATATTCAAACGCCAATGGAATATTGAGAAGTGGCATAAACAATTTTCTATATTGTTTTATTACGATTGCTGAGGTTTATCTCCTACGTTACTGTCACACTAAATATGGAAGCAAAAACTATCGGAATTATGTTATATTGCAATTTCTCATCATATTTTACTACCCGCCACTAATAACAGATAATAGCTGAGTGCATCAGCATTATTGCTATCATCATCATCGCCATCACCATAATTATCAATACTGTTGTTGTTGTTATTATTGTAACTGTTATGTGTTATTGCTATCACCACTGGCATCATTGCTGCCGTGATAGTCATTATGGTAGATAAGTGTAATGCTATCTTTATATGGAAACCTTTGGGTGTTTGCCTAAGTAATCTATATCCAGATTCTTGGATAAAATTTCTTTTTAAGACATATCATATCCCATTATCATGGAATCGTTGCCATCATTATCATCAGCATCATCATTACCACCGTTGCTGCTATTGCTACTACTACTACCACCACCACCACCATTAAAATATGTAAATGAAATGCCTTGTGGTATTCATATATTTCTGTATCTTTCATATTTGTCTTTGGGTTCAAATACCAGCCTAGCTGACTAACTTTTTATTCCTCCAGGATCAATGAGACTGCTACCAAATATATATCATCATCATCATCATCATTGTTTAACGTCTGTTTTCCACACTAGCATGGGTTGGAAGGTTCGACCGGGATCTGGGAAGCCAGGGGTTGCACCAGGCTCCAGTCTGATCTGGCAGTGTTTCTACAGCTGGATGCCCTTCCTAACGCCAATCACTCCGCGAGTGTAGTGGGTGCTTTTTATGTGCCACCGGCACAGGTGCCAGGGGAGTCTGGCAGCGACCACGATCGGTTGGTGCTTTTAACGTGCCACTGGCACGGGAGCCAGTCAAGGCGGCGCTGGCATCGGCCAAATATATATATAAAATTATAGTTAAGGGTATCTAAGAGATACCACCATGCTAGATATAGAAGCCAAAACTTGACTCTAAAACCACATTAAATGTTCATAGAGCACCAGGAGAGAAGACAAAGAGACAAAATAAACTAGCAAAAACATTATTGGATAATTCCAGATCCCAGATTTATCCTTATATATATATATATATATATATATATATATGAGAATATATTTACCATGATGGTAAAGTAATAAAGAAAATTAATTAAGTACTGACAATTTAATTTTAATGATATTAGACATTTAGAAGCCTCCAAATTTTGGGTAGCCTCAATCTGCCAGTTTCCCTTTTCTGTCTCAAATTGGTATTTCTAACTTCTAATGTGTGTATATACATATGTGTGTGTGCGTGTGTGTATTTATGTATAAAGGCTACCATAGGTTTCATGCTAAGAAATATCTCAATAATTATCAAACCTACAACATGGAACGTCGGTGTTTGTCTCCATTTTCGATTAAAACATGAAAGCTATGGCCATGTACAAAACATTATTCATTCTAAACGAATCCATGCACAAGAACTTCTTGGATGGTTGGAACCTTTGCATGGACTTGCTGAGATATATAGGCACAGGAGTGGCTGTGTGGTAAGTAGCTTGCTAACCAACCATATTGTTCCAGGTTCAGTCCCACTGCGTGGCATCTTGGGCAAGTGTCTTCTGCTATAGCTCCGGGCCGATCAATGCCTTGTGAGTGGATTTGGTAGACGGAAACTGAAAGAAGCTTGTCGTATATATGTATATATATATATGTATGTGTGTGTATGTGCTTGTGTGTCTGTGTTTGTCTACCTAGCGTTGCTTGACAACCGATGCTAGTGTGTTTACGTCCCCATCACTTAGCGGTTTGGTAAAAGAGACCGATAGAATAAGAACTGGGCTTACAAAGAATAAGTCCCGGGGTCGATTTGCTCGACTAAAGGCGGTGCTCCAGCATGGCCACAGTCAAATGACTGAAACAAGTAAAAGAGTATATATATATGTATATATACATATATATATATATATATACATATCAGTAAGATGCTGAAAAGTTCCTATCTATCTTTCAATCTCTCTCTCTCTCTCTCTCTCTCTCTCTCTCTCTCTTTCACTATCTTATCATTCAGTCTGTCTATCTTTCTCTTTTGTAATCAAGTCTTTCTCTCCCTATCACATGAACGAACAGTTAACACCGTAACACCCGACAGGATCTTAGAGCATTCATTTCCACTAACATTTCTAGTGATGCAACCATTTTCCATGTAACATGGAATTCAAAATTCCTCACTGACCTTCATCTCTTACCACCATCCTTTCCACCATTCCTTAACCATCCTCCATATTGTCCCCGATTCCATCTTGCTCTATTCACACATTACATGGTTGACAGATTTGCATACTTTAATACACATCTGACATAATCCCACCGCCGACACCGTCTACCAATATTTGCTTTAATTGCTTGAACTTGGACAGCAACAATCAGGCTTCTCTCTTCTCCTTTCTTATGTCGGCAATTTTTTCCAATCAAGTTCATTGTTCATCTCCTGTTGTGTCTTCTGTTGATCCAACAAAACCGTTCATAAGAACTCCTTTTGTTTCTGGTTTTCTATTCTTATATCCTTTTACCATTTTCTCTTTTGTTTATAACTCATTTTTCTTCCATGTATTTGCTTGGCTCCGTGTATAAACATTTCCTCGTCTCTTTCATCATATAATTGCTAAGTGTAGAATGTCAACTTTGTTTTCTCTATATATTTATTAATTGTTTTTTTGTTTCATAGTGTAAAGAAAGGCCAAGCAATATCTCAATATTGATATTTTCCAGGTGTCAATCCCTTTAATAATGGTCCTTTTATTTAATACTGTTTTTAAGACATACCCCCCCCCCACCACCACCACCACACCTTCTCTAATTTTTACCTTTCATTTCTGCTTTCATCCCTACATCCTGAAATGCAATCAAATATTTACAACCTTCCTCTACCTCCACCTTCCTCTTTTCCCACCTCCTCTTCTCCGTCCTCCTCCTTCAGTGGTCTTACTATCTTGCTGTGTGTCTCCAGGTCATCTCCAATCAAGCAGATATAAGATCAAGGCGGCGAGCTGGCAGAAACGTCAGCACACCGGGCGAAATGCGTAGCCATATTTCGTCTGCTGTTACGTTCTGAGTTCAAATTCCACCGAGGTCGACTTTGCCTTTCATCCTTTCGGGGTCGATTAAATAAGTACCAGTTACGTAGTGGGGTTGATTTAATCGACTTAATACCTTTGTCTGTTCTTGTTTGTACCCACTATGTTTAGCCCCCTGTGGGCAATAAAGAAATATATATATAAATATATATATATATATGTATGCATGTGTATATGTCTGTGTATCTGTGTTTGACCCCCAACATCGCATGACAACCAATGCTGATGTGTTTACATCCCCGTAACTTAGCGGTTCGGCAAAAGAGACCAATAGAATAAGTACTAGGTTCCAATCTGATCTGGCAAAGTTTCTACAGCTGGATGCCTTTGCTAACGCCAACCACTACAAGAGTATAGTGGGTGCTTTTTACATGCCACTAGCATGGGAGCCAGTCAGGTGGCACTGGCATCAGTCATGCATGTATATATATATAAAGAGATGAGAGACAGAAAATGGATTCTTCATTCAAAGCCATTTCAATCATTTTGACCCATCATGCAACACACCTTACAGGTGAGATGCTGTGCAAAGGCAGTGATATCAGCACATATGAACACTCATGCACAATTGACAGGACCTTCTCTTACACACACACACACACACACACACACACACCATACAATGGGATTCTTTCAGTTTCCTTTTACCAAATCCACAAGGCTATGGTCGGCCTGAGGCTATATTAGAAGAGACTTTTCCAAGGTGTTCACACAGTGGGACGGAACCCAGAACCATGTGGTTGGGAAGCAAGCTTCTTACCACACAGCAACCTCTGGGACTCTGTATATATTTTCCCTCTCCAACCCATGCTGATATCTTCATATATTGTTTCATAGAATACTAATGAAGATGGCTCGATATAGTTAATCTAAAGTGCTTATAATCATTATATTCATAATTATGGTCATGATATTTTTAATGAAAGGACAGCACATTTATATAATTAATTAAGCCAGGGATAGTTCGTTTCTTTACAAATATATGTATATGCTAACGATTGAAATATAAAGGTCAGCAGAACAATCCTATTGTATTTTTATCGTATATATATTTCATGTTTTTATATAACTAGGGTCATATTATCAGCGTTGTCCATTTTATTTTATTCTAGTTTTCGATTCCTTATTCTTTTATTCTTGTATTCTTTATTCTATAGTTCATATGAGAAGGATTGTTTTATTCTGTCTCTGCTCCTTATGGATTTGGATGGAATGCTACACCAACCAAAAGGGATTGTTATAGAAATAAGCAAAACAGCAAGTAAAAAAAAAAGGAGGTACTTTTTGAAA
>NC_043018.1:19932091-19954591 GCF_006345805.1 Octopus sinensis | reverse complement strand
CTTTCTAGGTAGGTTTTCACTTTTTAAAAAGTGAAAAAGATGGCCTAAATATAAATTTTCTTTCCTTACCAATTATTATTCCATTAAAAGAAGTAAATGTTCTTTATTCTATAATTTACACCTCATTACAGATTTTGTCTCACCTTTTTTTATTTTCTGTTTAATGCCACTTTCCATACATTGTCCATATAATTATTTAAATATTTATTCGTAATACTCTTCCTTTCTTGATATTTAACTCTGATTCTTCTTCCTAAACTTCTAACTAAAACTAACATTTTTCTCATAATTAATATTGTTTCTATTCTAATCGAAGTATTTATAGGTGAGTCTTGATATTTTTATGACAAGACTTACACCAAATAACTTTGTATCTCTCTCCCTCAACTCTCCTCACCACCTCACAATCCACATCCCTGACCCCTGGACATTACTGAGTGCCTTCAGTTCTATGAGTCACAGGCTCGGTTACTCAGTTTCTATGATGAATGAGTGACTGAGGTCACTACATTCCCTTTGAATGAGGCACCAGCCCATTGCAAAGTTACTCATTCTCAGCTGAGTGGACTGGAGCAATGTGGAACAAAATGCCTTGCTCACGAGCACAAGGCACTGCCCGACCCAGGAATCAAAACCAAAATCTTGTGATCAGGATTGGAACATCCTCACCTACCCAATTCTATATTTCTCATTCACCGCAGCAACTGGCCAAGGAAATGCAAAGAGAGTGTAAGAACACGAAGCTCAAGGAACGACAATATGTAATACAGACTCAGCAAATGTACAACAGGTATTTGCAGGTGAAAACAGGTAAAAAGATATTTCTTTAGTGCCCACAAGGGGCTAAACATAGAGGGGACAAACAAGGACAGGCAAAGGGATTAAGTCAATTATATCGACCCCAGTGAGTAACTGGTACTTAATTTATCGACCCCGAAAGGATGAAAGGCAAAGTCGACCTCGGCGGAATTTGAACTCAGAACGTAGCGGCAGACGAAATACGGCTACGCATTTCGCCTGGCGTGCTAAAGCTTCTAGGTAAAAAGAGAGAAAAAATAACAAACTAAAGTTTGAACTGCAGGAAAAACTAAAGCAAAAACCATGAAGATTATAAGAGGAACTGGAGAGAAAAGGAAGCTTTGAATAAAAGGACAACAAGAATCACAAGAAGAAGCCAATGTAAGGCTGGAAAGAACAATTCAAAGAAGGTAAAAAAAAAAAACAAGGAAAAAATTAAGAAAGGCTTTGGAAAAGAAACATGATGAATAATTAAAAGATGGTGAAATGGAAATGTAGGAGAAAAACAAGAGGAGGGGGTTAATTGCTGGAGAGAGATCTGGGGTTCTTACTGCTCCCAAAATCGAAGAAAATAGCATCAGTACAAGACAAAGAAATGTAAATGTTATTCAAAATGGAAGAACTGCAAAAATTGAAGAAAATGCATCAAGACAAGAGAAAAAGAAATCTAAATATTTCTTTGATTCGTATTGAAATTTTCAATAATTTCTGTTCTTCAAAATAGAAGAAATGTAAGAATTAAAAATAAGAAAAACAACACTTTTATTTCAGATGAATATTTATTGCATCCTCCAAATGTTCCAGGGATTTTTTTTTTTTTTTGTAATTTTGAAGAGTTAAACACTTCTTCTTAGGGAGTTCTCTTCCTCAGATAGTAAATTCCATAACAGCTGTCATAATAGTAAAATCTTATTATCTAACTGGAGAGAAAAACCATTGTATCTTTGGAATTTAATGAGTAGCCAAAGGAATCCTAATTACTAAAGAAACTTCAAAACAACATCTTCAGATCTTACAATTCAACATTTTTGCTTCATTGGGAGCTCATGAATAACTGATGCTCCAGGGCAATGGGTTGCATTATATCCATGTTCTCAGCCAATTTCATAGTTACAGGAACAATACTCGTTCTCACAGACAGAGGAGAATCTCAACAATTCTTGCAACTCTGTTGCTGTTGATTCAAAAACAGCCACAGATATTAAATTACAAAATCAGAATAACAGAAGATACATTCCTAGTACTGTGATTCCTTGAAACCAGACCACCAGAGAAAATAACGTTAATGGTTTCGTGAATAAAATGTTTGGGAGAAGATGGAAGTGAAGAAGAATCACAAGAAGTGTCCAAGCATTGCCAAGAGTCAAATATGGTATCTAACCCTTTTGTTACTAACCCGGCCAAAACCGGCTCTGGCTCTGTGGTAAAATGTCTTGTTTCCATAAAAGTTTTGAATTAGAATATTCCACCAAGCCTTAGTCACTAGTTACATTCCTAACACTAGTTTAATGATAACTAAGTTATTTTACTAAATTCTTTTTATATTTAGAATAATTGAAAGAAACCCAGAGCATCTGAAAATAAATGCAGTAACAAAAGGGTTAATGTCAGGAATCAATATACTCCTTTGTCCCCAGTACCCATATAAAATTTTCCACCATTGCAGGGAAGTAGCACTGCCCACTATGAAAAGCACCGAGGGACAGTAATGTGGAGCTAACGATGATTTCTGTTAACACCCACAGCAATGAGGAATTAGCATCGTTTAGAACCTGGAACCATGTGGTTGGGAAGCAAGCTTCTTACCACACAACCATTCCTGCGCCTATATTCATATTAGGTTGTTTTATATGAAACTAGCAGTATCGCCTGGCGTTGCTCAGGTTTGTAAGGGAAATAACCATAAAGCATTTTTAGAGAGTTATAGCCAAAAAATAGCCAAAAAATGGAAAAAAATGATGGTAAATTTTTTTTTGAGATTTAAAAAAGGTGGAGTTGCGTCCCCTAGACAGTTTGTGGTTCGTGTTTCTGATTCTCGACCCCAGTCGAATTTATCGATTTTTTTCAGAACTGGGGGAACTTTTCAAAATTTTCGCTGTGTTAGTTTTGAATTATGACATTGGGCTATGTGTGTGTCAAGTTTCATCAGAATCGGTTGAAAGCCGTGGTCAGGGTGAGGGTACAAGCAAACAGACACACAGAAACACGCACAGACAAACTGCCGTTTATATATAGAGAGATGTCGTATTTGAAAGGTAACAATGAAATGTTTCAAAAGTGTTAACGAACTAATTTATTTAATCAAAGTATGATCCATGTTCATTTATGATGTTTACCCAATGTTTCTCTATGTCATATATTCCATCTTTAAAAAATAATTCATCTTCTGCTGGGATAAACTGTCCAAATATATATATATATATAAAGTTAATCCAAACATGAAAACACAGAGAAAACACAACAATGCGAAGACGTGGAAGAAGTATAGTGTTATTGGACGCTCAGGAAAGGAAAGAAAGAAGGAGGATTTAACGTTTCGAGTGGAGCTCTTCATCAGAAACATAGGAAAAGGAAAGATCCAAAGAAGGGAAGACGGAGGAAAAAAAAAAATCGCCAACGGTACACACGCAGTCACTGGTTTCAAATTTTGGCACAACCCCAGCAATTTCAGGGCAGGGGAGTAAGTCAATTCCATCAACACCAGTGCTTGGCTGGCACTTATTTTATTGACCCCCCGAAAGTATGAAAGGTAAGGTTAACCTTGGTGGAATTTGAACTCAGATCACAAAGACAGACAAAATGCCACTAAGCAATTCCCCAGTAAGCTAACGATTCTGTCAGTTCGCCGCTTTAAATCAAAGAAATATTGATTTCAAATTTTGGCACAAGGCCAGCAATTTCGGAGGTGGGGGAGTCAATTACATCGACCGCAGGGTTAAACTGGTACTAAATCTATCAACCCTGAAGGGATAAAAGGCTAAGTCAACCTTAGCAGAATTTGAACTCAGAATGTAAAGACGGATAGAATGCTGCCAATAAGCTAATATTATTAACGCAACCTGTATTAACACCATCCACAGTTAGCAATTAACACTAGTAGTACGGTCAATTTATAAACACTCAGAGTAGAGGGCTGTTTAATGTTATTAGTGCAACATACCATTTCTTAGTGCCAACAGGTTTTGAGGAATGACGTGTATTTCTTGCAAAATCTGTCAAATAAACGTAAAATGAAAACAAGACCTCTGTAGCTGGTACCTGTAATTCTGTCAGTAAAATATGTGACAACTTCTTAGCTGTATGCTGTTCATGATTTCCATTTGTTTCCAAAGCGTGAAGAAATAGCAGTTCTTTCATTAGTAATTTAATCTGAAGACCATCAAATATTTCCTCTTTCGAACAAGTTTTCAACTCTAAGCACACATATTAACACATACTCTCTCACTCATTCTCTTTCTCTCTTTCATTCTCCTATTCTTCCTCCCTCTCTCTTTTAAAGTCTCATTCCTTCTTCGCTTTTCTTGGACTCTTTCATTTTTTTTTTTTTTTACTTTGTTTGGTTTTGACTTTCACAAATTGCTTTTCTTGTCAGTAAAATAATTAACTTCTAAAATGAAATAATTTCCTGGCGAGATTGGCAGTGAAACAGTGTTGGAATGGAGATGTTTATAAAGTAGAAGACTAACCATGGAACTAGAGAAGCCAGAACAGTGAAGTCTGTAAGCCTGACATTAACAAGTAAAGAACTGCAAGTAAACTATCAACCTTTACCATTTGTTGAGCCTGGACGGACTTCATTGATGATTTGGCTCTCTTTTACTCTTTACTCTTTTACTTGTTTCAGTCATTTGACTGCGGCCATGCTGGAGCACCGCCTTTAGTCGAGCAAATCGACCCCGGGACTTATTCTTTGTAAGCCCAGTACTTATTCTATCGGTCTCTTTTGCCGAAACGCTAAGTGACGGGGACGTAAACACACCAGCATCGGTTGTCAAGCAATGCTAGGGGGACAATCACAGACACACAAACATATACACACACACTTATATATATATATATACACATATATACGACAGGCTTCTTTCAGTTTCCGTCTACCAAATCCACTCACAAGGCATTAGTCGGCCCGGGGCTATAGCAGAAGGCACTTGCTCAAGATGCCACGCAGTGGGACTGAACCCGGAACCATGTGGTTGGTTAGCAAGCTACTTACCACACAGCCACTCCTGGCTGTGAATTTCTGATGAAGTTTTATTTCGTTTTGAGGAAGATTCAACACATTATATATACTGGCCCATATAATGTATGGTGCTGGCATGGCTGTGTGGTAAGAAGCTTCCTTTCCAACCACATGGTTCCAGGTTCAGTCCCACTGCATGGCACCTTGGGCAAGTGTTCTCAGGCTGACCAAAGCCTTGTGAGTGGATTTAGTAGATGGAAACTGAAAGAAGCCCGTCGCATATATAATATATGTATATCTAATGTGTGTGTCATTGTTTGTCCTCCTCCCTCTGTCGCTTGTCAACTGATGTTGGTGTGTTTATGTCCCTGTAACTTAGCGGTTCGGCAAAAGTGACCGATAGAATAAGTACCAAGCTTACAAAGAATAAGTCCTGGGGTCGATTACTTCGACTAATAGGCGGTGCTCCAGCATGGCTGCAGTCAAATGACTGAAACAAGTGGAAGAGTACACCATACACTGCACAGCAGATTGTATGCAGTGCATCATATTGCTTGGTGTACAACAACGAGCATGATGCACCATATTGCAAGGTGCAAACAAAACTCCTAGATTTACCATTGTTTATAAACGCTCCGACAGGAAATGGACAATGTGCAACAGACTAAACCTTAACGAAACCGTGATGCAAACGGCAAAAAGAAGGTAAGACAATTGCTTCAAGGAGATACAGGTATCAGTTGCCTGACATCACTAGCAGCCTCTCGGAAGATTTTCTTCCACAGTTCCGGGTTCAGTCCCACTGCGTGGAACCTTGGGCAAGTGTCTTCTACTATAGCCTCGGGCCGACCAAAGCCTTGTGAGTGGATTTGGTAGACGGAAACTGAAAGAAGCCCGTCGTATATATGTATCTATATGCGTACGTGTGTTTGTGTGTCTGTATTTGTCCCCCTAGCATTGCTTGACAACCGATGCTGGTGTGTTTATGTCCCCGTTACTTAGCGGTTCGGCAAAAAGAGACCAATAGAATAAGTACTGGGCTTACAAAAAGAATAAGTCCCAGGGTCGAGTTGCTCGATTAAAGGCGGCGCTCCAGCATGGCCGCAGTCAAATGACTGAAACAAGTAAAAGAGAGTAAAAGAGAGTCATGTATAGATTTCATGCTAGAGTGAGCATGATGTATTATACTGTGTTTCACAGAGTCATTAGCTGGCAGAATCGTTAGCACGCTGGATGAAATGCTTAGCGGTATTTCGCTCATCGTTATGTTCTGGGTTCAAATTCTGCCGAGGTTTGACTTTGCCTTTCATCCTTTCGGAGTCGATAAATTAAGTACCAGTGGCATACTGGGGGTCGATCTAATTGACTGGCCTCCTCCCTCAAAAATTTTGGGCCTTGAGTAGAAAAAAAAATATTAACAATATGGATTACTATAAAAATCCCTCCAGATTTCGAGCCTTGTACCTACAGTAGAAATATAAATTATATTGTGTCTGATGTGCCATAATGTATGTAGGACACAATGCTATGTATGGTTTAGCCAATGATGTATGGCCCACCACAACTATGTATGGTGTGCCACTCTGTGTATGGTGCATAAGACAGTGTATGATGCATTAGATCATGTATGATGTACTAAACTGCGCATACTGTATAAGTGTGCACAGTGCAACACATTATGTATGATATCCCACAGTGTGCATGTACACCAGACTATACATGGAACAGACTATACAGGGTGTATGATATTGTGCATAGCACCATACTGTGTGTGGTACATCATATTGCATATGCTGCAGCATATGTATATGGTGCACTTTTATGTGTTAAGCACATAATATTGTAAGTGATGCACAATATCTTGTACAAAATGCATCATATTATGTATGGTGCACCAAATTTTGCATACACTGCATTGCAGCATGTATTCTGCACCATGTCATGTATGGCAGATCATGTTGTGCATACAATGCACTGCAGTATATATTGTGCACCATATTATGTATGATGCACAATATCGGCTTCAAATTTAGGCACAAGGCCAGCAATTTGGGGAGGGAGAGGGTTTGTTGATTACATTGACCCTAGTCTTCAACAGGGACTTATTTTACCGACCCCCAAAGGATGAATGGTAAAATCAACCTTGGTAGAATTTGAACACAGAATGTATAAAGACGATGCCACCAAGCCTTTGTCCAGCAAGCTGACGATTCTGTCAGCTTGCTGTCTTGTAGGATGCACAATATTGTGCAGCATAATACTATTGTGCATCATAATACTGTGGATGGGGTACCATTTTGGAGATACTCGCCAGAGTTTTAATGTGTTGACTTGAAAATAAGCTGTTTCCTATTAATATAATCATGCAAGCATAGACGTGCAAAAGTGCATATGCACAAACACATGCACAGAATAAAATGAATGCGTGCCTATAAAAACACACAGATATGCATAAAGCCACCCACATTATTTGCTGAAAATGGTAAAAATAAAATAATTCTGCTGGAATATACGTGACAGAAGAAGTAAATATAGCGAAATATGATGTAAATTCCTCGTCGCATGTGTTGATGGGAATGGAAGCAGAATTTTGAAATGAAAGAAAGTATTTCAGAGAAATTCTTCTGCTTTCGAAAAAAAAAAAATAAATGGAAGGCAAAAAAAAAAAAAAAGAATCTAGATTATGATTGTCCCAATGGACGATGACCCGAAAGTGAAACTGCCAAATCTATGATAACAATGGAAAATATTTCAACAGTGTCAGCGTTCTATAGTGAAGGCACATAGAGATTAAGGAGTTGCTCTCGCAAATTGCCAGACCATGAGTTCGATTCTTGGATAGGGTGACATGTGGTGTTCTCGAGCAAAACACTTCATTTGACATTGTGCTAATGGGTGGGAGAGTGCCAGAATCATTGGCAGGAATGCTTTGCGGTATATATTCCAACTCTACATTCTGAGTTCAATTCCCACCTGCTTGGAGAAGGCAACGAGAAACCCTTCCGGCATTCATCCCATGGATGGTCATAGTTCCAGTAATCTCCTTAGTAGTGTGCCAGGGGAGGATATGGGCCCTCCTAAATCATATGGAGAGTGCTGGGGGTTAACATGCACAAGACCTGCCCAAAAGCAAACCAACACTAAATGTGAGTAGACCATTCCAAAATTTGAATGCAGTATATATACATGTGTGTGTGTGAGTGTGTGTGTGTGTGTGTGTGTGTGAGTGTGTGTGTGTGTGAGTGTGTGTTGTGTGGTGTGGTGTGTGTGTGTGTGTGAGTGTGTGGGGTGAGTGTGTGTGTGTGAGTGTGTGTGTGTGTGAGTGTGTGTGTGTGTGTGTGTGTGTGTGAGTGTGTGTGTGTGTGTGAGTGTGTGTGTGTGAGTGTGTGTGTGCGTGAGTGTGTGTGTGTGTGCGTGTGTGTGAGTGTGGTGTGTGTGAGTGTGTGTGTGTGTGTGTGTGTGTGTGTGTGTGTGTGAGTGTGTGTGTTGTGAGTGTGTGTGTGTGGTGAGTGTGTGTGGTGTGTGTGTGTGTGAGTGTGTGTGTGTGAGTGTGTGTGTGTGTGTGTGTGTGGTGTGAGTGTGTGTGTGTGAGTGGTGGTGGTGTGAGTGTGTGTGTGTGTGGTGTTGTGTGTGTGAGTGTGGTGTGTGTGTGTGTGTGTGTGTGGTGTTGTGTGTGTGTGTGTGGTGGTGTGGTGAGTGTGTGTTGTGTGTGTGTGTGTGTGTGTGTGTGTGTGTTGTGTGTGTGTGGTGTGTGTGAGTGGTGTGTGTGTGTGGTGAGTGTGTGTGTGTGTGTGTGTGTGAGTGTGTGTGTGTGTGTGTGTGTGTGTGTGTGAGTGTGTGTGTGTGTGTGTGTGAGTGTGTGTGTGTGTGTGAGTGTGTGTGTGTGTGTATGTGTGTGTGTGTGAGTGGTGTGTATGTGTGTGTTGTGTGTGTGTGTGGTGTGTGTGTGTGTGTGTGTGTGTGTGTGTGTGAGTGTGTGTGTGTGGGTTTGTGTGTGTGTGTGTGTGTGTGAGTGTGTGTGTGTGTGTGTGTGTGTGAGTTGTGTGTGTGAGTGTGTGTGTGTGTGTGTTGTGTGTGAGTGTGTGGTGTGTTGTGTGTGAGTGTGTGTGTGTGAGTGTGTGTGCGTGTGTGTGTGTGTGTGTGTGTGTGAGTGTGTGTGTGAGTGTGTGTGTGTGTGTGTGTGTTGTATGTGTGTGTGTGTGAGTGTGTGTGTGTGTGGTGTGTGTGTGTGAGTGTGTGTGTGTGTGTGTGTGTGTGTGTGTGTGAGTGTGTGTGTGTGTGTGTGAACAGTCAAAAAGTAATGAAGTGGTAGCACAAACTCATTGGTAATATTATTGGTAACATATTTCACTGAAACCCCTGGAGGGGTAAAGGACAAAGTCAACCTGCCTGGGTGAGAGTTGAACTCGGGGAGATATCGGGATAAACAATATCAAACACATTTGTTCAGGTACTTTAACATTTTAACAGATTTCCTCCATTAATTTTGGTCTACATTGAAGACACACACAAACACACACACACACACACAAACACACACACACACACACACACACACACACACACACAAGCTTACTAGCTTTCTCTACGACAGAGCCTAAAAATGCTCTCTCCCTCTCTCTCCCCACACAATGCTCTCCCTCTCTATCTCTCTCTCTGTCTCTTTCCACATGCATATACATATATACACATATATACATAAATATATACACATACATATATATATACATATATATATATATATATATATATATATATATATATATATATATTATATATATTACACATATATAAAATATTATCACACATGAAAGAAGAACATGTGCTTTCAAGTAAATTGCAAACTTCATATCCCCGACCTAATTTTTAAATCTCTGCGGACAACCACGCATGCACACATGCATAATAAAACAGCAAGTGTTACTCACTAAGGTCAACACAACGACCTTTAAATCTCTAAAGTCGGTCGAGCATACATACATGCATTATGTGCTTGCAAAGTAATCCTTATTCACTTGTGGTGTATATGGAAATGGTATTTGTGTTTGTCGAAGCCTCTCAAGGGAAATGAAAGGTAATAACCAGAGAAAGATTATGGCATTTGATAGAAACAAAAGTGCAAATGGAAGAGAGATAGACGCACAGACAGACAGAATGACAAAGAGTCCGTCGGACAGAAAACGGTCAAAACAAAGGCGTTTCTGGTTGTGATTAGCTTCTTCAATGGTTTCATTATGAAAGGTAGGAAGTGGACCGACAGAAATCCAATCCTTAGTAAAATATCAGTGGAATCGGCATAAATTAAATATTTCCATTCCAGATTTCGGAAGGAATTATACAAAGGATTTCAAAATTTGGTCCCATCTTAATCGCTGCGGAATCATCATCATCATCATCGTTTAGTGTCCATTTTCCAAGCTAGCATGGGTTGGACGGTTCAACTGGGGTCTGTGAAGCCGGAAGGCTTCATCAGGCCTAGTCAGATCTGGCAGTGTTTCTACGGCTGGATGCCCTTCCTAACGATATTTAGAAATTTAGGTGCAGGGGTTAGGGTTGCGTGGTTTATGAACCACGTGATGCCTGGTTCAGTCCCGCTTGTAGGTACGTTCAGGTGTTTTCGACTATAGCCCCAGGTGGAACAAAGCCTTCGGAGTGAATTGGATTTGAAACAGGAGGATGCTGAAAGAAGATCATCATGTGTGTGTGTGATATTTGTGGTGTGTATGTTAGTGTGTGTGTGAGTCTATGATGTGATATTTGTGTGTATGTGTTTCTATATGTGTGATATTTGTGTATAAGTGTGTGTGTGTGTGTGTGTGTGAATGTGTATGCATCTGTGTCATATTTGTGAATATGTATGTGTGCATGAGTGTGATATTTGTGTGTATGTACATGTGTGTGCACCAGTGTGATATTTGTGAGTACATACATGTATGTGTGCAGTGTGTGCATGTGTGTGTGATGTGTGTGTGTGTGTGTGTGTGCATGAATGTATGATAGGATCACTTTGCCTTGACACCACAAGCTAGTTGTAAATGACCATCCCCATCATACAAGCAGTGTGATTCATTTGCAATCTTCTGTGAAAACATGTCCGGCCTTTGTTCCGTTCATGTTCAAAGGACCAAGGGAGGGGGCAGGGAGGAAAAGGGTATCATAATTCTTGGAAACAGATGAGGACTGGTAACGGGAAATACAGCAGCAGCAGCAGCGACACCAAAGATGATGACGATGACAGAAATCAGCCAATGATCAGTCATTGTGAGAGACTCGCAAACTATGACACTGATGTCAGCCAAAAAAAAAAAAAAACAAAAAAATAAAAAACACAGAAAGGAAGAATTTTCAGGAAAAAATAAGGTTTCTTCAAGGTTGTACCAGAACCTTAGCATCGTTAGCAACACATCCTGTTTCTCTTAATTATTCTGCAATCATTTCGTTAATGGACAACGGCGGCCTTGAGATGAGAGAGAGAGTGATTTATTCTATTGCACTAAAAGGAAAACGGATCACAATACATGTAGACATAAATGAATATACACAGGCATGGCACCTTGAGCAAGTTACTTTTTTACAATAGCTTCAGGCCAACCAAAGTTTTGTCAATGGATTTGGTAGATGGAAACTAAAAGAAGCCCATAGTATCATCATCATCATTTAACATCCGCTTTCCATGCTAGCATGGGTTGGACGGTTCAACTGGGGTCTGGCAAGCCCGAAGGCTGCACCAGGCCAGTCTGATCTGGCAGTGTTTCTACGGCTGGATGCCCTTCTTAACGCCAACCACTCCGTGAGTGTAGTGGGTGCTTTTTACGTGCCACCCGCACAGGTGCCAGACGGAGCTGGCAAACGGCCACGAACGGATGGTGCTTTTACGTGTCACCGGCACGGGGGCCAGGCGATGCTGGCAACGGACACGAACGGATGGTGCTTTTACATGCCACCGGCACGGGGGCCAGGCAAGGCTGGCAACGGACATGAACGGATGGTGCTTTTACGTGCCACCGGCACGGGGGCCAGGCGAGGCTGGCAAACGGCCACAAACGGATGGTGCTTTTACGTGCCACCGGCATGGGGGCGAGGCGAGGCATAATAATAATAATAATAATTATTATTATTATTTGGGAATATAATTCCAAACTTACAGGAAAGAATTTAATTTAGAAATACTAAATAAAATTTCACAAAATATACTATATATATATATATAAATTAGAAAAAAAACAACTTTTATCAATTCAATATGTAAATATATATATTCTTTTATTTGTTTCAGTCATTTGACTGTGGCCATGCTGGAGCACTGCCTTTAGTCAAACAAAATGACCCCAGGACTTATTGTTTGTAAGCCTAGTACTTATTCTATCAGTATCTTTTGCTGAACCACCAGGTTACAGGGACATAAACACATCAGCATCTTTCCACTTCCGTCTACCAAATCTATTCACAAGGCTTTGGTTGGCCCGAGGCTGTAGCAGAAGACACTTGCCCAAGGTGCCACACAGTGAGACTGAACCCCAGAACCACGTGGTTGGTAAGCAAGCTAACTTACCACACAGCACGATGATGATGATGATGGTGTTAAAAACGGTGCTTTTAGTGCCAATAAGGTCAATGACATTCCTCACGTCTTGCACCGAAAAATGACGTTAAGTGATGAGAGAAATATTGATGATGCAGGTACGTGTTATCTATCTGATGGTAATTAAATGAAAAGTCAGCAAAACGAAACGGAGGGGGCCGACGGTGGGGGTGGGGGGGGGACGGAACGAATCAATAAAATTGAAAAGGAAATGAAATAGATGGAAATAAAGTCTTGAATAAACAAACCAATAAATAAATAAATAAATAAATACCATAAAAATGTAATAAATAATGTTTCGGTCTTTTTTTTTTTTTTTTATTACAGGAAGAGAATACTTCAAATGAGGAGTACTAATGAAGGAACATATAAGGAGGTCACTAGTACTCACATGTTGATGACGACGATGGGTATGGTGGTGATGATGGGGATGATGATGATAATGGTAGTGATGATGGGGATGGTGGTGATCGTGATGATGGTGGTGATGATGGTAGTGGTGGAGGCCGTGGTGATGATGATGGGAGCGATGATGGTGATGATGGTGATGATGATGGTAGTGGTAGTGGTGGAGGTCGTGGTGATGATGGTGGGAGGTTGTGGTGATGATGATGGGGATGCTGGTCATCATGATGATGGTGGTGATGATGGTAGCGGTGGAGGTCGTGGTGATGATGATGGGAGTGATGATGGGGATGGTGGTCATCGTGATGATGGTGATGATGATGGTAGCGGTGGAGGTCGTGGTGATGATGGTGGTAGTGATGATGGGGATGGTGGTCATCGTGATGATGGTGGTGATGATGGTAGCCGTAGAGGTCGTGGTGATGATGGTGGGAGTGATGATGGGGATGGTGGTCATCTTGATGATGGTGGTGATGATGGTAGCCGTAGAGGTCGTGGTGATGATGGTGGTAGTGATGATGGGGATGGTGGTCATCGTGATGATGGTGGTGATGATGGTAGCCGTAGAGGTCGTGGTGATGATGGTGGTAGTGATGATGGGGATGGTGGTCATCGTGATGATGGTGGTGATGATGGTAGTGGTGGAGGTCATGGTGATGATGGTGGGAGTGATTGTGTTGATGATGATGCAGATGTTTGTGATGATGATGATGATGGTGGGGGTGGTGACAACGATGAAGATCAGGGTTGTGGTAGTGATGATGATGGTGATGATGATGATAATATGATAACAAGCACAATGACAATGGTGGTGGTGGTGGTGGTGATGGTCATGATGGTAATGGTGAGACAGAAGGGAATGGAAGTAGTTAATGAAATTTAGAATCAGTGTCCCCTTCCACAACTAACTACCACCACCACCACCACCACAGCCACCATCAGTATCACCACCGCCACCAACACCACCACTCCACCACCACTACAACCACCACCACCACCATCCCTACCACCACAACAACCACCATCGTCACCACCACCACCACTGCACTTAAGAAATCATTATTCATCACTCAAATTATGAATGTTTAAAGTAGGTTAATGTAGACACACACACACACACACACACACACATACACACATTTTACTAAGTGTTTTCCCATTACATACTAACATGACCCCCGTGGGGCTTTTTGCTAAATCGTTAAACTGGGGCAGCAGCAGTGATTCGTTGATTGATTAGACTAAATCAGTTGTTGCATAACAATGGTGACTGACCAAACCGGACTAAGACTAAACGTTAAATCCCCAGTAATAATGATTGAATAACGAAGACATATGAGTTAGTGATTAGGGTTATTGGGATTATAATTGTAAAAAATAATTAATAGTGACAAGAGAAGTATCGATGTGAAATGGCAATCTTTATTCCCAACTTAACTTCAATGTTGTGTTACAACACAAAATAATGCATTAATTACCATGAGAGGACCCTCATATGGACTTGTAGTGCATAAAAGCACTTTTATTTATATTGTTGATGGACAAGAACCATCTGTTATGGCCACCAGAAGAGTCAGATCCCGTGATTTCACCCTGCTATATGTTTTTCAGTGACAGACATCCGGTCACGTCACAACAGCTGGATCTTCTGCCAGTGATATAAAGAATATCAGTGTTTATTTAGGCACTGGTGTTGCAAAAATAGTTAGTGGGTTTATTAAAAAATAATTGATAGTGACTGAAGCAGCATGAATACCGGAAGATAATCTTGATCTTCAACTTAACATGAAGGTTGTTTTAGAACCAGAATACTGAGTTATTTACCGTGAGAAGACCTCTCATAACGGTTTGTGGTGCATAAAAATACTTGTTATATCATTGACAGAAGAGAACCATCTGCTATGGCCACTGGAACTGCTGGATCATGTGATTTCACCCTGCTGTGGGTTCTTCAGTGACAGATATCCAGCAGTAGTAGCACAGCCATATATAGAATATCAGTGTCTACCCAAGCACTAGTGTCACAAATAGCCAGTGGGCTTATTAAAAATTAATTAATGTCATTAGAGGCAGTGTTAATACCAAAAGACAATCTTGATGTCCAACTTAACATGGAGGTTATGCTAGAACACAGATTACTGCACTACTTACCTTGAGAGGATCTCTCATAAGGACACTTGGTGCATAAAAGCACATGAGCTTAAGAAGGACATTGTAGGGTGAACGTGAGAGGCCAGATCTGGCTGTGTTGCACATAAAACAGTGAGAATATTGCAGGGTAGGGGTAAGAGGTGGGAGCTGGATCTAGCTGATTTGAACATGAAACACATTGAGTATTTTCGTCAGATAAGGTTGATTTAAATGCTAAGGGTTTAAGGGTGGGGAGAGTGACAAGGGTGTCTATATCTGATTGCAATTAAGCAAAAACATAAGATAATTAGCAAAAACTACTGCTGTTGCTACTGCTGCCATTGATGATGATGATGATGATGATGATGCTGACAGTAATGGTCATAATGAGTGCGATGACGTTGGCACCTGGTCACGCTCGATTGTGAATGATAGCAACACTATTCTTACTTATTTTATTCATTTATTTGATGATGATTGATTAGTTAGGCTAAATCGTTAATATTTCACTGCCGTGATTGATTGAACTAAATCGTTAATCTACATTACCATGCCAGTAATGATTGATTGATTCAACAAGACTAAATCATTACTCAACATCAATATTGATAAATTTCTTCACTAAACTAAATCTTTAATCCATGGCAGCTGTGATTGATCGAATGGAACTAAACCAATACTAGTGATTGATTAAACTATCAGCACCATCCATTTGGTATTTACACTGACATAACACTTTGATTAATTAGTCCATCCACTAATCCAATTTATTATGTACCAAATTTATGTACACAGATTATTATCATTGTTGTTGTTGTTGAAGTTATTATTATTGTTGAAGTTGTTATTATTACTATTGTTAAAGTGGCAAGCAGGCAGAATCATTAGCATGCTGGACAAAATGCTTAGCAGCATTTCATCTGTTTTTACATTCTGAGTTCAAATTCCACCGAAGTCAACTTTGTCTTTCATCCTTTCAGGGTCGATAAATTAAGTACTAGTTGAGTAATGGGGTCAGTGTAGTCAACTAAACTCTCCCCACTGTGATTACTGGCCTTGTGCCAAAATTTGATATTATTATAAATGATATTAATACACTTAGTTTTGTTTGATTTTGTACGTACCTGCGGTGTGTGTCACACTTACTTCAAAGGAAGAATTTCTTCAAAATAGAATTTGGTAGATGAAAACTGAAAGAAGCCCTATATATATATATATTATATATATATATATACATATACATATATATATATATATATGTGTGTGTGTGTGTGGTGTGTGTGTGTGTGTGTGTGTGTGTGTTTGTGTTTGACTCACCACCACCATTGTTCGACAACTGATGTTGGTGTGTTTGCGTCCTCGTAACTTAGCTGTTCGGCAGAAGAGTCTGATAAAATAAGCACCTGGCTTACAGGGAATAAGTCCAGCGGTCAATCTCTTTGACTAAAAGGCAGTACTCCAGCATGACCACTGTCAAATGACTGAAACAAGTGAAAGAATAAAAGAATACCAGAAGAACATGCCGTACCACTAAACCAAGAAGGTTCTTTGAAAATGTATGATTTATTTTAAGGCTAAATAGTAATTCTGTTTACATTTGCGTAACTGAGATATTTTGGTTGGATTATATGGTTATCAGTTTTACACTTCTTTCTATATTCTCCAAAAAAAATGCATAGTGGTGTATTTGGTTGCACTCAGATACAATGTCAGAAATGGTTAAGAAAATGAGTTTTTAGAGTGTCCTAATTTAACTTGAATAGTAATCTTTCATGTTTTATTTCCTGAAATTATATCTTTTTTTAATTGCTGTTTTATTGTATCTTTTATATTTATTCTTCGGCAAACATGTGAGCATGTGTATGTGTATATGTGTGTGTATATGTGTGTGTATATGTGTGTGTATACGTATGTATCATTTGCATGCATACATCTATGTGTGTGTGTGTGTGTTACTCTCATCTTTCCATTGTTTCACTCATTGGACAGCGGTCATGCTGGAGCACTGCTTTGAAAGGTTATGTCAAACAAATCAACCCTAGCACCTATTCTATCAGTCACTTTTGCTGATCCGCTAAGTTATGGAGACGTGTAAAGACCAACACTGGTTGTCAAGCAGTGCTGATGGGCAAAAACAAAGACACACACACACACACATCCATATACAATGGGCTTCTTTCAGTTTCCATCTAACAAATCCACTCACAACCCAGGGTTAAAGCAGATGCTTGCCCAAGGTGTTGCATAGTGGGATTGAACCCAGAGCCATGTGGTTGGGAAGCAAAACTCTTACCACACAGCCATGTATATACACATATAGGCATGTACATATATACGTGTATACAGATATATATGTATATATATATATACATGCACATATCTTTATATATATATATATATATATATATATATATATTATATATATATATATATATATATATATATATATCATATACATATATATGCATGTGTGTGTATACTTTTGAAATTCTTAATACATCCTCTCATATATTGTATAAGGTCTCTTACTCTCTCCACCCTTCATAGTTTGATTTATGTGGGGAGTTTTTTACGCACCCCACATTCTATCTCCTTTGTAACCCTCGGTGAAAGATTGTGGTGAATAAGGAAAAAATAATCATCGTCATCATCATTGTCATCATCATCGCCATCACCATCAACACCACAATCACCATCATCACCACCACCATCACGACCACCATCATCATCATCAACATCATCATCATCATCACCTATCCCCATCACCATAATTACAATTATTATCATCATCACTGCCACTATCACCATCATTACAACCAAAACCCCCTTCACCACCACCACCACCACCACCACCATCATTTTCATGATCATCACCACCATTGCTACCCCCTACCAATGTCATAGATCACCACCACCACAACCACCTTCGTAATCAACAACAACAACAACAACAACAACAGTAACCAACATGCCACTATATTTTAGTCAACCACACTAACGAGGAGGTTTGTAATTAAACCAAAATATGAATTTCGTAAACCCAAAACTCCCCACTTCCTAATTTCCAGCACGAAATGGCTTCTTGTAGAGATGCTCCAACCACAAGTGAGATACTTGAGTTACTGAAATATGTTGCTGAAATTATCCTAAGCGTGGGAATAACGGTTCTCTGAGAATTGTTTCGACTAATTCTTTAACTAAAGGAAATTTTCTACACCCATTCTATTTTGGCTATCAAATGGCAATGTCCAGGTCTCTCCTGAGTAATCAATTGGGTATATATACAGGGTGTGATGGATAAATTGTTGCCATTTTCTATTTTTTGGTTTTTTGCATGTGCATTGTTTGTTTTTGATTTTGTCGACTACACAGTATAGTAGGGTCAGTTGGGCACTGCCTGTGAGAAAAGCAGTACAATGACACAATTCACTCTGCCAGAAGTTTGAAAACGACTTACTGTACTGCTTGACATTCATGCCAGAAGTGCTAATGTGAACAGATGGTCAATGCACAGAACAACCGTTGGCTATTCTTGTCCCCAGAACATGTACCAAGAATAATAAAAATCAAACATCCAGTCAACATCATGGTGTTTGGAGTAATCACTAGTGATGGCAACGTTATGCCTCCATTCATCTTCCCACATGGCCTCACACTCAACATAGAGGCCTACATCAAGTACCTAGAAGGGTTATGCTGCCCTGGGTCAAGAGAGTGGCTGCTGGAAAACCCTACGTCTAGCAAAAGGACTCTGCACTATACCACACAAGCAGGAAAACCCAGTGATGGCTGTCAGGCAATTTCTGCAACCACATCACCCCTAACAAAGGCCACCTAACTCCCCAGACTGCAAACCCCTTGATTATTATGTGTGGAGTGCAGTTGAACAGGAGACCAACAAAACTCCTTGTAACACCAAAGATGAACTGAAGGCAAGGATTATGGCAGCATTCACCAACTTAAGCAAGGAGACTGTCCAGATGAGTTGCAGGAGATTCCAAAGTCATGTGGAGACTGTGGTTGAAACCACATGTGGAGGCTGTGGTTGAAACCACATGTGGAGGCTGTGAATATATGAATGTGTGCATGTGGGTGTGTGTGCGTGCGGAAATTTAGATATGTCAGCATAGAAGAATTCTTCCGCAGTATGGAGAAAAAAATAAGATGGGTTACCTTTGTTGTGAAGCTTTTACAATAAAGGAATGATTAAAGAAATATGCAAATGAATAAAGATAGAGAAGGGGGAAGAGGAAGCAAAGAAGGAAACAACAAGAAGCGGTAGCAGCAGTGGCGGCAGCAGCAGCAGCAACCATTTAAGGAGATTTTCAATGTTATTTACAGTTTTAAAAACATTTTTAAAAAGTTTTTGTTTTTTTTTCTTAGAATAGTTTTTCTCTCTGAGAATCCAATAAAGAATTCGCTTCCAAAACGCCAAACATGGAACTCATTTTTCAGACTGTGGCATCAAAAATTTCTAGGAATTAGTAAGAATTACTCAAAAACTCTGTGAAACAGAAATGAAAATTCCAGAGAGTGAAAACTGCAGAAGATTTAATGCTAAAACTAAATTCATAAGTCTTTGATAATACTTAAAATTTGGTTCCATTTGCATTGTCTTGGATAATAAATGTGCAGCTAATTAAAACTGAAATTCTGCAAAGGAACCATTCTATGGAGAATTACCATTTTTGTTGTTGTTATTGTTCTGTTTATAATAGAAGTCATTAAATTGATTGACATCTTTTGGAATGTCGGACATCATTGGAGAAAATGTATTTGCATTTTGGAAAATGGAACAAACACAGAATTTTTAAAGTGAATGTACTTCGTTCCTGAACTCTTAAGTGCAAATAAACAAAAATAATAAAAAATTTACGATAATAATTTACATACACACTTTCGCACACACAGATGCATATATCATCATCATCATCATCATCATCATCATTTAACGTCCGCTTTCCATGCTAGCATGGGTTGGACGGTTCAACTGGGGTCTGGGGAGCCCGAAAGCTGCACCAGTCCAGTCAGATCTGGCAGTGTTTCTACAGCTGGATGCCCTTCCTAACGCCAACCACTCCGAGAGTGTAGTGGGTGATTTTATGTGCCACCGACACAGGTGCCAGACGAGGCTGACAAACGGCCACGCTCGGATGGTGTTTTTATGTGCCACCGACACAGGTGCCAGACGAGGCTGGCAGACGGCCACGCTCGGATGGTGTTTTTATGTGCCACCGACACAGGTGCCAGACGAGGCTGGCAGACGGCCACGCTCGGATGGTGTTTTTATGTGCCACCACCGACACAGGTGCCAGACGAGGCTGGCAGACGGCCACGCTCGGATGGTGTTTTTATGTGCCACCGACACAGGTGCCAGATGAGGCTGGCAAACGGCCACGATCGGATGGTGCTTGTTACGTGCCCACAGCACGGAGGCCAGTCGATGCGGTACTGGCTACGGCCACGTTCGGATGGTTTTCTTATATGCCACGTGCCACCGGCACTGGTACCACAAAGATACAAATTCCATTGATGTTCATCTATTTTGATTTGTTTTGATTTGATTTGATTGATTTTCACTTGCCTCAACAGGTCTTCACAAGTGTCACAAGAAGGAAGGTATGCACAGGTGGACTGACTACGTCCCAGGTAGGGGCCATGGGTTATGGCCTGACTAGTCTTGCCGGGTCTTCGGATGGTGTTTTTATGTGCCACCGACACAGGTGCTAGATGAGGCTGGCGAACGGCCACGATCGGATGGTGTTTGTCATGTGCCCACCGCACTGACTACGGCACTGATGGATTTCTTGTGTGCCAGAGGCACTGGTACCACAAGATACAAATTCCATTGATGTTCATCTATTTTGTCTATTTTGATTTGATTTGATTTTGATTTTCACTTGCCTCAACCGGTCTTCACAAGTGTCACAAGAAGGAAGGAAGGTATGCACAGGTGGACTGACTAGTCTTGCCGGGTCTTCGGAAGGTGTTTTTATGTGCCACCGACACAGGTGCCAGATGAGGCTGGCGAACGGCCATGATCGGATGGTGTTTGTTACGTGCCCACAGCACGGAGGCCGGTCGATGCGGAACTGGCTACGGCCACGTTCGGATGGTTCTCATGTGTGCCACCGGCACTGGTACCACAAAGTGTGTGCCACCGGCACTGGATGGTTCTCATGTGTGCCACCGGCACTGGTACCACAAAGTGTGTGCCACCGGCACTGGTACCACAAAGATACAGATTCCATTGATGTCATCTATTTTGATTTGTTTTGATTTTGATTTTCACTTGCCTCAACAGTCTTCACAAGTGTCACAAGAAGGAAGGTATGCACAGGTGGACTGACTACGTCCCAGGTAGGGGCCATGGGTTATGGCCTGACTAGTCTTGCCGGGTCTCGGATGGTGTTTTTATGTGCCACCGACACAGGTGCTAGATGAGGCTGGCGAACGGCCACGATCGGATGGTGTTTGTCATGTGCCCACAGAACGGAGGCCAGTCGATGCGGTACTGGCTACGGCCACTTTCGGATGGTTTTCTCTTGTGTGCCACCGGCACTGGTACCACAAAGATACAATTCCATTGATGTTCATCTATTTTGATTTGTTTTGATTTTGATTTTGATTTTGATTTTGATTTTCACTTGCCTCAACAGGCCTTTGATTTTCACTTGCCTCAACAGGCCTTCACAAGTATCACAAGGAGGAAGGTATGCACAGGTGGACTGACTACGTCCCAGGTAGGGGCCATGGTTTATGGCCTGACTAGTCTTGCCGGGTCTTCGGAAGGTGTTTTTTATGTGCCACCGACACAGGTGCTAGATGAGGCTGGCGAACGGCCACGACCGGATGGTGTTTGTTATGTGCCCACAGCACGATGGCCAGTGATGCGGTACTGACTACGGCCACGTTCGGATGGATTCTTGTGTGCCACCGGCACTGGTACCACAAGCGGTACTGACTACGGCCACGTTCGGATGGATTCTTGTGTGCCACCGGCACTGGTACCACAAGCGGTACTGACTACGGCCACGTTCGGATGGATTCTTGTGTGCCACCGGCACTGGTACCACAAGCGGTACTGACTACGGCCACGTTCGGATGGATTCTTGTGTGCCACTGGCACTGGTACCACAAGGATACAAATTCCATACATATATATATATATATATATATACAGGCATACATATTTATACAGCGATGCACACACATGTATGTATATGCGTGTGTGTGTATGTATATATACAGAGAGAGAGAGAGACACACACACACACACAGACAGAGAGACAAGGAAAAAGAGCATAAAATGCCAACCATTTGATATCATTTGATATGGTGTATCAAGTGGTTGATATCTATGCAGACCTCATGAAATAATTTCATAGATTGGATCTCCTGGATT
>NC_043018.1:19909591-19919591 GCF_006345805.1 Octopus sinensis | reverse complement strand
AATAATATAATAGCTGAATATCTCTCATTGTGAGATTTAAAGAAATAGTAATTTTCTACAATGTCTTTGTTGCAATTAATTTTGAAAATAACAAAGAATTTAATAAAATAAATTTGTCATTAATCTGGAGTTTGGAACATAAAAAGCACCCACTACACTCATGGAGTGGTTGGCGTTAGGAAGGGCATCCAGCCGTAGAAACACTGTCAGATCAGACTGGGCCTGATGCAGCCTTCTGGCTTCACAGACCCCGGTCGAATACTCCAACCCATGCTAGCATGGAAAGCGGACGCTAAATGATGATGATGATGATGATGATTTCAGCTGAAATACACTACCTTTGCAGGAGTGGCTGTGTGGTAAGTAGCTCGCTTACCAACCACATGGTTCCGGGTTCAGTCCAACTGCGTGGCACCTTGGGTAAATGTCTTCTACTCTAGCCTCGAGCCGACCAAAGCCTAGTGAGTGGATTTGGTAGACGAAAGCTCAAAGAAGCCTGTCGTATATATATATATATGGGGGGACAGGCGGGGGCTGGCACGCCTGACCCCCGTGCCGGTGGCACGTAAAAGCACCATCCGTTCGTGTCCGTTTGTCAGCTCTGTATGGCACCTGTGCGGGTGGCACGTAAAAAGCACCCACTACACTCACGGAGTGGTTGGCGTTAGGAAGGGCATCCGGCCGTAGAAACACTGCCAGATCTGACTGGGCCTGATGAAGCTTTCCGGCTTCACAGGCCCCAGTTGAACCGTCCAACCCATGCTAGCATGGAAAACGGACGCTATATGATGATGATGATATGTATATGTTTGTACGTCTGTGTTTGTCCGTCCAACATCGCTTGACAACCGATGATGGTGTGTTTATGTCCCCGTCACTTAGCGGTCCGGCAAGAGAGACCAATGAAATAACTACTAGGCTTACGAAGAATAAGTCCTTGGGTTGATTTGCTCGACTAAAGGCGGTGCTCCAGCATGGCCGCAGTCAAATGACTGAAACAAATAAAAGATTAAAAGAATAATGAAGAAGAATTTTGTCAAATAAATTTGTCATTATCAATCTGAACTTTGGAACCTAAATTAGCATAAAATTTTGAGGGAAGGTTTCATATTAGATCACGTAAAACCTTTTGTTACCATATTTCTGTTGAAATGCAATGACTTGTTTCAATTAATTTTGGAAATAATGAAGAATTCTGCAAAAATAACTTTTTCATTACAAATGTGGTGTTTGGAACATAAATTAATAATAAACTCTGATGGAAAATTTTAATTTCAATCAATATGAAAAGTAAATTTGTATCATAGAACCAAGAATGGTCTCAGGTGGGTAGGTATCAAAAGAGTTGACCCCTTTCTTTCCAAATTCCAATTAAACTACACAATGCCTTTGTGCCAATTAATTTTGGAAGTAAAGAATTATTTAGTAAATTTCTTTTGTCATTATTGAGCTGGTATTTGGAACGTAAATTACCATGGAGTTTTAATGGAAAGTTTTCATTTAAATGAGGAAGTTGGAATCATAGAACCAGGAACACTTTGAGGTGGGTTGGTATCACAAGTGCTAAAGATGGAAGTCTTTTAAACTTACCATTCCACCAATGCTACATTTTGAATAGTTGAACTATTTAGCATTTAAACTGGTCATAAGCCAGCCCAAATATTCTACCTGTTTTATGCACAAACAGGCCAGATCCTGCCTCTCACACCTACTCTACAATACCATTCTAGAAATAAACATTCAAATCCTCAAAATTTCAAAGCTGTGAGGGTCATTCCGAAAAGCTCTACCTGTGATGATTTCATCTCAATTGAAGGAGAGGAGCTTTCTCCGTCCGGGTTGCGGATCCATGGAACAAGCTGCCAGACGAGATGGTGAAGATGCCAACGACCGCTTTGTTCAAAGTCTCCCTTGACCTCAAGTGGCCTGAACTCTTTACATGAACACCACCCTGTACTTAACTCCATGTCCCCCTACATGGCCTTACTTTTTGCTTTTGAGCCAAAAAATTAACTAACTAATTCAAAGCAATGTGAATAAAAAAAAATTTCATTTGACAGAGTAATCTGAATGCTAAGGGGTTAAACCAGCCATATCGGGCCCAAATATTCCGTTTTGTGTTCAAATTAGCCAGATCTGACCTCTCATACCTAAGAGTTGATATCTTCAGCTATCTGCTTACAGCATCATCTTATTTCTAGTTGTGTAAATAGTGGCACCAACACAGATGGGAATATTGCCTCCACTTAGATGATTCTGGTGCAAAACACAGAGAAATCATCGACAGCATCGAAAGGACAGCCACCCAAGATACTGACTTAACCCTTTCATTACCAACCCGGCTGAAACCGGCTCTGGCTCTGTCGTACAAATGTCTTGTTTTCATAAGTTTTGAATTAAAATCTTCCACCAAACCTTAGTCACAATTTATGTTCCTAACACTAACTTAATGATAACTAAATAATTTTACTAAATTCTTTGTTATATTTAAAGTAATTGAAAGAAACACAGAGCACATCAAAATAAATACGGTAATGAAAGGTTTAAAGTCACTCCTTGCAAACATGCTACAGTTTCTGATCGAAGGTGAGCTGTGTCCTCTCTCTAGTTTTTTCTACTACTACTATAAAGGCTCCACACACATATCTCTCTCTATATAAACGGCAGTTTGTCTGTGCGTTTTCTGTGTGTCTGTTTTCTCGTACCCTCACTCTGACCACGGCTTTCAACCGATTCTGATGAAACTTGACACACACATAGCCCAATGTCATAATTCAAAACTAACGCAGCGAAAATTTTGAAAAGTTCCCCCAGTTCTGAAAAAAATCGATAAATTCGACATGGGGTCGAGAATCAGAAACCCAAACCACAGACCGTCTAGGGGACGCAACTCCACCTTTTTTAACTCTCAAAAAAATTTACCATCATTTTTTTCCATTTTTTTGCTATTTTTTGGCTATAACTCTCTAAAAATGCTTTATAGTTATTTCCCTTACAAACCTGAGCAACGCCGGGCGATACTGCTAGTACATATATAATAACAGCCCCTTTGGTTGGTTTGGGACTATAGCAGAAGATATCTGCTCAAGGTGCCACACAGTGGGAATGCACCTGAAATCACATGGTTGGGAGGCAGATTTACTAACCCCGTAGCCATACTTGGCTTGTCGAGTCTTCTCAAGCACAGCATATCTCCAAAGGTCTTTGTCACTAGTCATTGCCTCAGTAAGGCCCAATATTTGAAGATCGTGCTTCACCACCTCATCCCAGGTTTTCCTGGGTCTACCTATTCCACAGGTTCCCTCAACTGCTAGGGTGTGACACTTTTTCACACAACTGTCCCCATTCATTCGGAACACATGACCATACCAGCACAGTTGTCTCCTTATCTTAGTCCCTGGTCCATCAGGAATCACTGCAGAGATGCTCAAAATATCTGGCAGTGTCGGCTATAGCCTAATCAACTGTATAGTTAACCAGGTGATACATGAAGGAGTCATACCCAATGACTGGTGTTGCAGCCCCATAGTCAACTGCAACAAAAGTAGAGATGACACTTTAGATACAAATAATTACAGAGGTATCAAGTTGTATATATATATATATATATATATGTATGTATGTATGTATGTATGTGTGTGTGTGTATAAATGTATATGTATATGTGTGTGTATATATATATATATATGTGTGTGTGTGTATCACATTGTAGAAACTCTCATAATTTACATGTAAGATATTAAATTTATTTTCATAAGGGAGATGTTGACAATGGCTTTGAAGATTCCTCTATGATCAGCATCATTAGACTGTAAACTCTACAGTCGCAGGTACCATTTTTGGGCTGGCATCCATTGGGTGGAGAAGGCGTAATTAGTGCTATAAAAGGTGTGGTTTATACAACAAAAGAACAACATTGAATTTGTACGTATGTAAAACTGAATAGAGAAAATTATTATTATTGGTTTGAACATTCTAGTTTAGGAAGGTGGAAATAATTTTTGTGATGTAGCGGGAGGTGAAGTATCAGAGCGGGTGGGTTTGGGTCTGCTAAGAGCAAAAATGGAATGCAATGGAATTTTTAAAATAGGAACGCAATGGCACTAAATGTCCATTAGATGAGAAAATTAAGCTTTAAGCTGTCTGAAATCATTCATATGTGAAGTTATGTTAAGGTTTAAAAGGAGTGTATTTTGTGAAGTGTATTAATGCAACACGTGACACACACACATACATACACACACACACACACACATGCTCACGCTTGCTTAACTAGACTGAAACACCATATATATATATATACATATATCTATACATAGAATGGTTGTATACTGTCAATCTAACACGAACGTGACAGTAGTGGGGTACACCACCGCTGTATAGCCCTAGGAAGCATCGACGCCTCCTGATGGCTTTGACACATTTTTCCCTGTGTCCTTATATACATTTACGAAGGGGAGACAAATACCCCTGGCCGCCAGAGCTGCATCTAGGGACACATGTTTCAGGATCATTGTCCTTCATCGGCTTAGAGGAGCAGACACCGGTCAGCTGGCGATATTTGTTTCGACTTCGTATTGTATATATCTATAATTCAGTGAAGTCTATTCACTGATTATCAAAATAAATACATACATATATATATATATTGATAAAAATGGTAAGACAATAAAAGAAAGAAAGAGACCTCGATATTACGTAAATAGAGGAATTTATCTGTAAATATAATATGTGACAATTATTTGGTAGCCATGATAAAACTCCGAGTTTCGGATGCCGAGGTGGAAATCCACAGACAACTAAAGACATGGTGGCGTGGATTTCCACCTCGGCATCCGAAACTCGAAGTTTATCATGGCTACCAATTAATTGTCACAAACTACATTTACAGGTATATACTCTTTACTCTTTTACTCTTTTACTTGTTTCAGTCATTTGACTGCAGCCATGCTGGAGCACCGCCTTTAGCCGAGCAACTCGACCCCGGGACTTATTCTTTGTAAGCCCAGTACTTATTCGATCGGTCTCTTTTGCTGAACTGCTAGGTGACGGGGACGTAAACACACCAGCATCGGTTGTCAAGCAATGCTAGGGGGACAAGCACAAACACACACACACACACATATATATATACATATATACGACAGGCTTCTTTCAGTTTCCGTCTACCAAATCCACTCACAAGGCATTGGTCGGCCCGGGGCTATAGCAGAAGACACTTGCCCAAGATGCCAAGCAGTGGGACTGAACCCGGAACCATGTGGTTGGTTAGCAAGCTACTTACCACACAGCCACTCCTGCGCCTATATATCATCATCATTGTTTAACATGTGCTTTCCATGCTGGTATGGGTTGGATGGTTTGACTGAGGGCTGGCAAGCCAGAAGGCTGCATCAGTCTCCAGCCTGACCTGGCAAAGACTGCACACCGATGCATACTATATGCATTATATGTCCTACTAATAGTTTCACGTACATATGTACGTTCATCGGGTCTTGATTGAACTCTTTCTCTCTCTTCTCTCTCTCTCTCTTCTCTCTCTCTCTCTCTTTATTATTTTTGGAAAATCTAATGCTAATAACTAAATTAAGCAGATCAGATACGAATGGAACTCCATCTTTATCAGTGGGGAGGTATCTTTTCACTTTCAAACCATAGTTCTCTTTATACACTGTAGATCCTCCAGAACCAAAAAATATTGCCTTCCATCGTATTCTTTACACAAGGTCCTTAACTTTCTCTAGCAGCCTTCCGAGATAAAGATGCTTTGGTGGTATTGGTAAATTCTTGGGCGAGCTGGCAGAAACGTTAGCACCCTGGGCGAAATGCATAGCCGTATTTCATCTGCTGTTACGTTCTGAGTTCAAATTCCGCCAAGGTCAACTTTGCCTTTCATCCTTTCGGGGTCGATTAAATATGTACCCGTTATTCACTGGGGTCGGTAAAATCGACTTGATCCGTTTGTCTGTCCTTGTTTGTCCTCTCTGTGTTTAGCCCCTTGTGGGTAGTAAAGAAATAGGTATCGGTAAATTCTTGGTTGAATAGCTAATTTGGTATAAATCCATGTTTGTTGCAAAGCCTAATTAGATTTTTTTCAGAGCGACTCCCTTATACCACAATCATTCCAGTCATGCTACGTATAAATATATAATCGACAGCCGATGTAAGGGGGTGAAAATATATGAAATTCTATTGTGTAAAAATCAATAAGAGTACTCCATCCAATGAGAGTCTAATATTACTCTAAAGGTTTCATACTACATATGTTATACATGATACTTATATCTTCATGGACATATGAACATTCATCAGGCACTGATTGATATATATATATATATACTAAGCAATAAAGGGTTTAGCAACGAATTGCCTTACCACATACCGAATTTAGAAATAGCAGTCAAAGAGTTATAGCTATTTCTTCTACTAAAAAGGGAGATCTCAGTAAAAACAGCAATTGGAAGGCAGACACAAACAGGTAAGAGAGAATGAATTGACGGCAATCTATCATACATTTTTAAGTTATCTACGGACGTACGTTTCGAAATCAAGTTTTTATATATATATATATATATAGATATATCACGTGATCACGTGACCGACCAGACCATCAGATGTTGTTACATATCGCTGGTCACAAAGCGCTTCACATTGTTTCAGCCTTCGAATGACGCCACCCCGCTGGCTAAGTGAGCAGGCCAACAGAAGAAAGAGAGAAAGAGTGGTGAAAGAGTACAGCAGGAATCACCACCCCCTGCCGGAGCGTCGTGGAGCTTTTGGGTGTTTTCGCTCAATAAACACATACACCACCCGGTCTGGGAATTGAAATTGCGATCCTACGACCGCGAGTCCGCTGCCCTAACCACTGGGCCATTGCGCCTCCACTATATATATATATATATATATATAATATATATATATATATATATATATACATATATATATATATATATATATATATATAATATATATATATATAGATATATATATATATATATATATATATATATATATATACATGTATATATATATATATATAGAACAAAATGAAGTTGTAAGATACCACACAAGTGGAAATATATATGAAAGAAGGTTTGAAAATGCAATTTTAAAAGGTGTTTTTTTCACTTGACCGATTTCATTTTTTTTAGAAAAAGATTGTCTAAAGTAAAATGTAAAAGCTTTGTAAAAACTTTATTGTGTCAAGTACTGGTTGTCACAAAATATTACAATAAATATATATATTCTTTGATAATAATAAGAAAAATATTAAAACAGTTTACAAGGGAAAATCTTGAGAAAATATTAAAAAGTTCATAAAAAATATTAGGATTTCATTAAAAATCATGTTTGTTTGGAAGTATCTATCTATATATATATATATATATATATATATATATACTCTTTTACTCTCTTTTACTTGTTTCAGTCATGTGACTGTGGCCATGCTGGAGCACCGCCTTTAGTCAAACAAATCAACCCAAGGACTTATTCTTTGTAAGCCTAGTACTTAATCTATCAGTCTCTTTTGCCGAACCGCTAAGTTATGGGGACGTAAACACACCACCATCGGTTGTCAAGCAATGTTGGGGGGACAATACAAACACACACACACACATATATATATATATATATATATACGACGGGCTTCTTTCAGTGTCCGTCTACCAAAACCACTGACAGGGATTTGGTCGGCCCGAGGCTATAGTAGAAGACACTTGCCCAAGGTGCCACGCAGTGGGACTGAACCTGGAACCATGTGGTTGGTAAGCAAGCTACTTACCACACAGCCACTCCTGCGCCTGTATATATATACACAAAAAATTATAAGTTCAAAATGGTCATATTTTGGTGGTATACATATATATATACATACAGAAGGAGATATATTTAGGAGTTTACAAAGAATTTGAGATAAACTGACCTGTTTTATCATTTGATGCCAGATGCCAGAACGCCGGCAAAAGCATAACGGTCATAATTGAGGCCAATGAAAGAAATTTGGGTAATCTAAGAATTAAGGAAGCTATACTCATACACAGACTTGGGCCCCAAATTAACAACAGGCTGGAGGTTGGCAGTCAATATATTATTTAGCTACATCTGGATGCATGTAAGTTCATTTTTGATAAATGCTCATGTATTGTTTATAAAAAAAAACAGAAAGGGGAAGAAAATGGAAACTGGATGTATAGTAAATAACTTAGAAGTACCGCTATGGGTGTGCCAGCACACATGAGCTTGGGACGTGGCCGCCCTCATGCACTTCTCATGAGGAATTCTGGAAGGAGCTTCATGAGGCCACTGCAGAGATGCTTCCAGGAAAAAAGAAAAAATCCGTTGGAAAATCGATTATAGCAATAACTGGATCAATTCCTAGGGATATCCGAAGAAGGAATTTTTATATTCCAAAATATTATATCAGACTGTGGATGATTCAATTACAAAAGTTCTTATTTTAGTCCATTGTTGTTGTTATTATAGTGCATTGTTGTGCCTTTCAAAACACTTTATTCTTTACAAACAATACACAATGCTCCAAGCAAAGTACAATACCCTCTTATATATGTATGTATATATGCATATATATTGATGTGTATATATATATATAAAAAATTATATATATGTATATATATATAGATGTGTGTGTATCGAAATCGATCAATGGAAATTGCAGATGTGTTACCAGTGCCGGTGGCATGTAAGAGAACTTTCCGTTTCGCGACCGTTGCCAGCACCGCCCCGTTTCGTGTCCGTTGCCAGCCTCGCCTGGCCCTCGTGCCGGTGGCACATAAAAAGCACCATCCGTTTGTGGCCATTTGCCAGCTCTGTCTGGCACCAGTGCGGGTGGCACGTAAAAAGCACCCACTACACTCACGGAGTGGTTGGCGTTAGGAAGGGCATCCAGCCGTAGAAACACTGCCAGATTTGACTGGGCCTGATGAAGCCTTCTGGCTTCACAGACCCCAGTAGAACCGTCCAATCCATGCTAGCATGGAAAACGGACGCTAAATGATGATGATGATGATGATGATATCGATGTGTGTGTATATATACATATTAATATTATCATCATCAAGGCGGCAAGCTGGCATATATATATATATACACACACATATATATATATAATACACATATATATATACACATACATACATACACTACATATATATATATATATATATACATACACATACGAGCAAAACGCCCGCTGTCCAATGGACAGTGCTGAGTTGTCAAACCAAATTTTCTAAAAACAACTTGTCCGACCATCCCATAGGCACGTGCATTTTTCTCGCATGTACTTCCACATACAAATGCACGTCCTCATGGCTTTATTGATCGCATTCTCACCTGGAATCGACTTTTGTAATTTTTTCAAGACTTATACATGCCCTGATACTGTCGGTGTCAACAAATCAAATTTGAGCACAATCGGATGGAGGATACCCGAGATCCTAGAAGACACACACATAGAAAGAACGGATTTTGGTGGCACGTAAAAAGCACCATTTGAGCGTGATTATTGCATGCATTGCCTTACTGGCACTTGTGCCGGTGGCACTTGTGCCGGTGGCACGTGAATAAAACACTCGAGCAAGGTCGTTGCCAGTGCCACTGGACTTCTGTGCAGATGGCACATAAAAAGCAGCATTTGAGCGTGGCCATTGCTGTACTGGTGAGCTGGCAGAATCGTTAGCACGCCGGGCGAATGCTTAGCGGTATTTCGTCTGCGTTACGTTGTGAGTTCGAATTCCGCCGAGGTCGACTTTGCCTTTCATCCTTTCGGGGTCGATAAATCAAGTACCAGTTACGCACTGGGGTCGATGTAATCGACTTAATACCTATGTCTGTCCTTGTTTGTCCCCTCTGTGTTTAGCCCTTGTGGGTAATAAAGAAATATGTACGCCAGACAGGCTCTCATGCCGGTGGCACGTAAAAGCACCCACTACACTCTCAGAGTGGTTGGCATTAGGAAGGGCATCCAGCTGTAGAAACT
>NC_043018.1:19879591-19904591 GCF_006345805.1 Octopus sinensis | reverse complement strand
TAATTCCTACATTTATTTTATTTATTTTCTCTATTTATTGTATTTGTTTGTTTTTCTTGTGTTCTTCAATGTTTCGGAATTGGTAAAAACAAACAAGTGGTTTACTATGAATACAGAAATGTGATCGGACGAACGATATTATGATGTGGATTTCAACATTTATGATTCAACTGCTGAGATGTTTATTGGAGACTGTATTAGAAATTATAAGAACGAATCTGAGAGGGAAACCAACCAAAGTTGGACATGGAGGAGTCTTGGTGAAAACATGAAATCTTAATGAAATCAACCAGCACCAAGCAGATGGTCCTGGGTTCCTCCAGCTGGAAAAGCAGGTGCCCTGGTGAGTGAATGATTGAGTAAATCATCATCATCCTCATCATCATTTAATGTCACTTGTCCATGCTGGCATGGGTTGGACAGTCTGACCAGAGCTGGCAAGCTGGTGGTGGTGGCGGTGGTGGGAGCTGCACCAGGTTCCAGTCTGTTTTGGTATGGTTTCTATGGCTGGATGCCCTTCCTAACATGCCAACCACTTTACAGAGTGTGCTGGATGCTTTTATGTGACAGTCCATGGGCACTTTTACGTGGCACTGCATGGGCGCTTTTACATAGTAACACCATGAGTGCTTTATATAACACTTCTGTTGTGGATTGCAGACATGCATATATATATATATATATATATATACATATATTATATTAAATTAGAGTAAAACCACTATTAGGCAAATCATACAATGAAAAATTTAAGCCAATACATAAGATCAATTAATTTATATTATTTAAAAATTATTAAAAAAGATAATTAGTATAACACTACGATCGTTTCATATATCCAGATTTAAGCACCAACCGATCGTGGCCACTGCCAGACTTCCCTGGCACCTGTGCTGGTAGCACATAAAAAGCACCCACTACACTCGCAGAGTAGTTGGCGTTAGGAAGGGCATCCAGCTGTAGAAACACTGCCAGATCAGACTGGAGCCTGGGGCAGCCTCCTGGCTTCCCAGACCCTGGTCGAACCATCCAACCCGTGCTAGCGCGGAAAACGGACGTTAAACGATGATGATGATGATGATGATATATATATATATATATATATATATATATATACACACACACAATGTAAAGAAGGATATGTCCAGCAGTAGAAATCCATGTCAAAGCAGACACTGGAGCTTGATGTAGTCTCCTGGTTCGTTGGTTCTTGTCAAACCATCCAACCCATGCCAGAATGGAAAACAGACATTAAATGACGATGACGATGATGATGTCAAGCTTCTTTCAGTTTCACTCAATCAAACCCACTCCCGATAAACTTTGGGTGGCTTGGGGGGTTACTCAGTGGCACTAGGACCCCAAACTCAGTCTTAGAGAAGGAAACTAATCATCCACTTATGGGTGGAGTGGAAGCACTCCGTCAGTTACGACGACGAGGGTTCTGGTTGATCCGAATCAACGGAACAGCCTGCTCGTGAAATTAACATGTAAGTGGCTAAGCACTCCACAGACACATGCACCCTTAACGTAGTTCTCGGGGATATTCAGCGTGACACAGAGAGTGACAAGGCCGGCCCTTTGAAATACAGGTACAACAGAAACAGGAAGTAAGAGTGAGAGAAAGTTGTGGTGAAAGAGTACAGCAGGGATCACCACCATCCCCTGCCAGAGCCTCGTGGAGCTTTAGGTGTTTTCGCTCAATAAACACTCACAACGCCCGGTCTGGGAATCGAAACAGCGATCCTATGACCGCGAGTCCGCTGCCCTAACCACTTATATTAAGCTCATCACATGACTACAAACCACATTAAACTGTAGTGACCTCATATCCATCTTGCGAAGGTTTTTTTTTTCTTTTAGATAGTAGGGTGTGATTTCAAAGAGATTGGCTACTATTTCTAGCATATCCAAGCACCACATAAATATCCTTTCAAATGTTTTTTTTTTTAGGTGAATTAAGTAAATAAGGGTTATGTCTTTTTGAGCCAAGAACAACAGTGAATCCCAGATAACATCAGGTACTTATAACCAGCTAGAGGGGTGGTGGTTGGTGGTGGCAGTTGTGGTGTTGGGGTCAATATCAATTGCAAAGGAAGGGCCTTGGAAATAATACAGAAGGAAAAATACATGGTGTGCAGTGGAACTATACTGAATTGGAGATCAATGAAATGTTTAGGACAAGATGACCCCTTATTTGTTCAATAATTATAATGAAAGCATAAGGGAGGGACAGGAGTAGTAGGTGCAGGAGGGGGGCGTTTGATGAAAGGAGGATCTGAAACTATTGGGAATAAATTGCCATGGTAACTGATGGTAATTGGAACATCAGTAAGTACAAAACCCTTGCTGGTTTTTTTTTCTCTCGGTTGACCTTTGACATGGAGAAGATGAGGGGTGATGGGGAATCTTGAAGGAGTGGCATGAAGGTGTTGGAGTGGGAGGGAGAGAGAGAGTGAAAGATAGAGAGAGAGAGGGGAGATGGTTTAGAAACAGCCAGAAGGTTTTCTGCAGGAGGAAGAAAGGTTGAGGAAAATGGAGAGAGTGGAGGGTGGAGGTACAATTATATGCATGTTAGGGGAGTCATGAAAATATTATAGAGGAGAGGGCAGTAGGAGGAGGAAGAGGGGAGAGAGAGGGGAAGAGGAGAGGTGGGAGTTGAGGGAGAAGAGAGAGGGGAAGGGAGAGAAGTGGAAGAATGTGGGAAGGAAGAGGTGAGATGCAGAAGAGGGAAGAAGGAACATGGAGGAGAGAGGGTGGGAAGATGGTGAGGTGTAGGAGGAGGATGAGAGATGGGGAGGAGAGTGGGGGGAGAGAAAGAGAGAAGACTTGGGATTTAGATATAATGCCAAGTATGATGCAGAAGTTGCTGTTGTTGTTGTTGTTGTGTTGTACATGTCAATGATGATGATGATGATGATGATGATTATGATATATGTTATCAATTTTGTATAACATAATGGACTCTCCCGTTGAAGACGACATATGCGCGTTCAGCTTTTGCAAAACGACAAATGATTTGTTTATGGTGATCAAATGTTCATACCGGACATTAACTCTCTCCCTCTCTCTCTCTCTCTCTCTCCCCATCAAATCGATGTTGTCTGAACAGGTGCACAAGTGTACCATGCATCAGGTTTCAACGTGATCGCAGAGCAACGTGAGATAAAAGGGTTTTGCTCAAGAATGCAACGCACCACCCGGTCTAGGAATTGAAACCATGATCTCGCAATTGTGAATATAACACCCTAACCACAAGGCACCACAAAAAGAAAAAAAAAACAAACCAAAAGCAAAAACAAACTATCTTTCATATTATCAGGCAAGTATCTTTTAGCTTTCACTTGTTTCAGTCATTTGACCGTGACCATGCTGGGGCACCAACTTGAAGAATTTTCTAGCCACACGAATCGGCCCCAGGACTTAGTATTTTAAAGGCCTGGTACTTATTCTATCAGTCTTTTCTGCCAAACTGCAAAGTTAAGGGGATGTAAACACACCAACATTGGTTGTTAAGTACATACACATACACATATTAATATATGTATATCTATAATAATAAAAGCGAATTCTGTCTGTCCGTCCGTCTGGGACCCCTGTATCTCAGTCAACATTTACTCAGCATGATTTATCTTCTTGAAATCAGGATGAGCCTGGGATTGGAAATCTGCCCTTCATTTGGTTCTTGAACATCTAGCATTGGGATCGGATTTTAAAGCATTTGGGTGGCTACTTCCAGCAGGTAAAGCTTGGCTGATTCATGCCATCTTGGTTGGACCTTGTCAGATGATGTCGAAGATCAAGGGAGAAATAAATGATATTCGCTTCGTTAATTTTATGTCACGATAAAAACTTTTGGACAAATTGACCAACAGTTGGAATTCAACTTGGGACTGGAACCATAGAATGATTGCATTACAGAATTAATTCTCATCCGTCCTTAACTTCAGATCAAACACCACTGGGGCATATAGTCATTATAGATGTATCATTGACATTTAGCTCTCCTTAGATTCGGGCCACAGGCTCAATCAGCCATCCACAGGAGCTAACCTAAGAGTCAGCACAGAGTGTGGCTTTTAAACTAGTATATATATATGTATATAACGAGTATATATATATATGGTCTGGCAGTCGCCATGATAGAGCATTAGCCACTACACACATTTTTTTCTCTCCTTATTTTTTCTGTGTCCCTTTCTGTAGAAGAGCGTAGGCTCGAAACGTAAAAGACTTTTTCTATTCCTGAGCATTATACTAATACATCTGTTTGTTTTGTACACCACCTGTCTTCATCTTTTGTTTTTTTCGTAAACTCTCCCTATATATATGTATGTATGATGGGCTTCTTTCAGTTTCCAACAACCAAATCCACTCGCAAGGCTTTGGTCAACCTGAGCCTATTTTAAAAGGTTTAGTGCGACTAAACCTAGAAGCAATGAGGTTGGGAAGCAAGCTCCTTACCACACAGCCATGCCTGTGCCCATGTAGCAGAAATAAATGTAGCAATTATTTTATAGATAATGATGAGAGACTTAAGATAAAAGTCCAATATTTTCTTTTCCACTTTTTGCTTTCAAAAAAAGCAAAAGTTGCTCAAATATGATAAAAGATATTATTGTTGTTGTTGTTGTTGTTGCTGCTGTTGTCTTTCAGAAACAGTTTTGATTTAATTTCATCTGCTTACAGAAAAAAAAAAATCTTATTTAAATATCTGGGTTTCATAAATTTTAAATTCAAGTAAAGCATTTATTATATTATTATTATTATTATTATATTATTGTTGTTGTTGTTGTTGTTGTTGTTGTTGTTGTTATTACAATTCCTTTATCTTTATTTATTCATTATTTTTTGGCATCAAAATATACTTTAAGTTCCTTTATGCTAACATTTCTCTGACAGACAAAAAAAAAAACACACACACACATATATATTTATATTTAAATATATACACATATATATAAAAATATGCATTTGCATAGACCACACACACATGTATGTATGTATACACACACATATTTAAAACACATACACACATGCACAAACAAATATATATATATATATATATATATATATATATATATATATATATATATTATGTGAAATAGAAAGATGAATAATCTTGTAGTAGATTAATCAAAAGTTTAAACCGATACCTTAGTAGCAAAAATCACAGCAGTGAACAGCACGGTTGGAGGTACAACCATCTGGCGTTGCAACCGTGCGTTGGTGCGGATAATTGAAATTAAAACATTATGGTGATTGAAGAAATGGAGCTGAACGTAGATTGAACAGAAATCGTTTTATTTCATTCTACACGTGTTTCGAAAGGCACAAATTACCAAAATCCGATTGAATAATGGGACCATATTGTGTCTTTCTCTTCCTGAAGAGAAAGACACAATATGGTCCCATTATTCAATCGGATTTTGGTAATTTGTGCCTTTCGAAACACGTGTAGAATGAAATAAAACGATTTCTGTTCAATCTACGTTCAGCTCCATTTCTTCAATTCACCAATAATGTTTTATATATATATATATATATATATATATATATATACACATTAAAAACACACATACATATATGTATGTTATAGAAAGCAAAAATGCAAGATTTTTTTTTTTAAAAAAGGCCAAAAACAAATGTAAAAAAATACAAAGTTAAAACCTTTGATAGAATTTTGGTGAATTCTATTTGTTGAAGATCTTAATTTCCTGTCTGAAAGATGAGGGACAAAAGAAAAATATTTATCTACAAGCAAGATGGAAGATATTTCAAAGAAACAAGGTAAATGTGGAGGATAGCATAGAATGGAAATGAAAGGAATTGACAGAACCTTAGAATATTGGAATGCTGCCATCTGGTGCTTTAAATGCAATATAAGAATATCATGAATCATTTTGGTTCCCCCAAGATAAATATATATGTGTGTGTGCAAAAAAAAAGAAAGAAAGAAAAAATGGATAGAGAAAAAAGGAAACCAAACTACCCCACAAAACAAGGAACAAAGCAAAGATTCTCTTCAAAAGAGCAAAATCTTCCGTAGACATGTATTCTCTTAACTATAGCACCAAAGAACAGAGTAGCAAGACATTATTATTGTTGCCCCTTTCTGGAAGAACTGCCAAAAATAGTAAAAAAAAAATTATGGGAGGGTAGTTTTTATTTCCTGTGCTGACAGCTGCAAGCCAGTCTATGTCCATCTGCTTCCATTCACTAAAGTCAGTGCTGATTTTTAGCAAATGTCTCTTGGAACCTGATAGGAAACCATTCTTGAAGAATTCTAAAGGTTTCCGTTGACCTCATATGAAGTACAGCCTCGAAATGTCTTGCCCGACTCATGTCAGCATAAAGGGAACAGATATAAAAGTGGAATGAAATGAAGTTTGTGAAATTCCAAACACAGAGAAGCAAAGAATCCGAGATTATGAAGATCATCTTTGAGACGAAAGAATATCAACAAAAACACATAACATTGATATAAGGTCAAGAAAATAGGTTAGAAAAGTACAGTGACCTCTACAGGTCACTCAGTGGGACCAATCAAAATTTAGAACAGTTTTATACACACACACACACACACACCACACATATATATCATCATCATCATTTGACGCCCGCCTTCCATGCTGACATGAATGGGACAAAATATATATATAAGGTGGTGCTCCAGTATGGCCTCAGTCAAATGATTGAAACAAATAAAAGAATATATATATATATATATATATATATATATATATATACAGGTGCAGGCATAGCTGTGTAATAAGAAGTTTGCTTCCCAACCACATGGTTCCATATTTGGTAGACAGAAACTGAAAGAAAGCTGCTGTGTATGTGTGTCTATTTGCGCCCCCCCCCACACACACACCACCACCATTTGACAACTGACGTTGGTGTGTTTACATCCCCGCAACTTAGCAGTTTGGCAAAACAGTCCGATAGAATTAATACCAGGCTTGAAAAGAAAATAAGTACCAGAGGCAATTCATTTGATTAAAATTTCCCCCATAGCGGTGCCTATACATGGCCGCAGTCCAATGACTGAAACCAGTAAAAGATATATATATATATATCAAACTGTCCCGTTCCTGCACTTTGCCGCCAAGCTTAAATGCACCAATGACCATGCCTTGAACTACAATTCCCTCTGTCCACTTCTGTCCCCATTTCCAACCATTGGTCATTCTTACAAACTTACCTATTTCTTTACTACCCACAAGGGGCTAAACACAGAGAGGACAAACAAGGACAGACACACAGATTAAGTCGATTACATCGACTCCAGTGCGTAACTGGTACTTATTTAATCAACCCCGAAAGGGTGAAAGGCAAAGTCGACCTCGGTGGAATTTGAAATCAGAACATAGCAGCAGACGAAATACCGCTTAGCATTTCACCCGGCATTCTAACGTTTCTGCCAGCTCGCCACCTTACCTACCTACCCACCCTTTGAATTCCGCTATCCTTATTCTTCTATCCTTATATTCATCTTGTACCTTAAACTTTTTATCTGCAGGGAGCTAAGTGCCTTTTTTCCACAAAAACTGCTGCTCCTCTCCTATCATATTTTGGCCCCTCAACATTTGGAATATAGGTATTTCCGTCAATAACACACTTTCCCTCAAGTGAAGGGGTCTCGTCTCGAGAGCTACTTACTGACCTCACTTGTGCTAGAGTCAGGAAAAAAAAGAAAAGGAAGAAAGAAGCACCCAGTACACTCAGTAAAGTGGTTGCTATTAGAAACGACATCCAGCAGTAGAAACCATTCCAAAAAGCAGACACTGGCGCTTAATGGAACCCTCTGGCTTCTTAGTTGCAGTTGAACCATCCAAGCTGCATCAGTATGGAAAACTGATGTTAAACATGATAACGATGATGGTGATGGTGATGGTCATCATGATGATAATTATTTCTTTACTGCCCACAAGGGGCGAAACATAGAGGGGACAAACAAGGACAGACAAACGGAATAAGATAGTCTGAAGGCACTAAATTATTCCAGTGACGAGGAAGTGAAAACTGTAGTGAAGAAGTGGCTCAAAGAACAGTCAACAGAGTTTTGCGGGGCAGAGATACATGCTCTCATTCGAAGGTGGAACATTGCTATTGAGAGAAATAGAGACTATGTTGAGAAGTAGGGATGTGATCCACAGAGGACCAGCTTCATTTTGATGCATGATACATGTTCCTGTGTTGGTAATTATACCTATTTCTTTACTACCCACAAGGGGCTAAACACAGAGAGGACAAACAAGGACAGACAAACGGATTAAGTCAATTACATCGACCCCAGTGCGTAACTGGTACTTAATTTATCGACCCTGAAAGGATGAAAGGCAAAGTCGATCTCGGCAGAATTTGAGCTCAGAACATAACGGCAGACGAAATACGGCTACGCATTTCGCCCGGTGTGCTAACGTTTCTGCCAGCTAGCTGCTTAATAGAAGGAGAGGAGCAGCAGTGATGATGATGATAATGGTATGATGAGGATGATTATGATGATGATGGGATTGGTGATGGTGGTGGTTGTGGTGGTGATGATGATGGATGATGATGTATATATAAAATATTCAAGACAGACAGTCATTTAGATCCGGCAACAGAATTAATACCACCTTCTACAAACACACATAACACACATATGCACATGCACACGTGTGCACACACATGCACACACACACACACACACACATACACACAACATATGTACACACACTCACGCAGTGACGCAAATAAAATTGTTATAGAAACAGATATATTTTATTAAAATGTTAATCAAATATTACCGTACAAAATAATTGCTAATTAACTTGTATCTTAATTGACTTCCTATCTTCTTAAGGACATTAATAATTGTTGCTAATTTTTCATTTTATGCTGCCACCAGTGTGTAAAACTAACGACAACAAATACAGTGCACCGTTTCACCTCATTCCTGCGCTTTCAGCGAATTTATTGTGGAAAATGTTGTCTTGTATACAATATAGGTGCAGGAGTGGCTGTGTGGTAAGTAGCTTGCTAACCGACCACATGGTTCCGGGTTCAGTCCCACTGCGTGGCATCTTGGGCAAGTGTCTTCTGCTATAGCCTCGGGCCGACCAATGCCTTGTGAGTGGATTTGGTAGACGGAAACTGAAAGAAGCCTGTCGTATATATGTATATATATATATATATGTATGTGTATGTATACGTTTGTGTGTTCTATGTTTGTCCCTCTAGCATTGCTTGACAATTGATGCTGGTGTGTTTACGTCACCGTCACTTAGCGGTTCGGCAAAAGAGACCGATAGAATAAGTACTGGGCTTACAAACAATAAGAAGTCCCGGGGTCGATTTGCTCGACTAAAGGTGGTGCTCCAGTATGGCTGCAGTCAAATGACTGAAACAAGTAAAAGAGTAAAGAGTATGCAACAACTATACACACATACCCACACGTGTGCATGCGTGTGTGATGCTTATTGTCATCATTTAACACGTGTGCTTTCCATGCTGGCATGGGTTGGATGGTTTAACCAGAGCTGGTAAGCTGAGGGGTTGCACCAGATTCCAGTCTGATTTGGCATGGTTTCTACAGCTGGATGCCCTTTCTAATGCCAACCACTTTACAGAGTGTAATGGGTGCTTTTACATGCCACTGGCTCAGGTGCCAGTTGTGTAACACCAGGATCTGCCATGACATAATAAACAAATGAAATCCAGAGATTCTCAATATCGAAAAAACTTCATATTCCTCAAAGGATTTAAACTAAACTCCGGTATCTTTAGCGAGGATCCAGTCTGCAGGGTAAAGAATGGTTATAAGAATCCAGGTGGGCAGATATGGAGACAATGATTCAAATAAATAGATAAAACTGCCTGGGTTTGTTAAACAAAATATGTATACATGTCAAAAAACTGGCACTCTGTCGGTTACAACGATGAGGGTTCCAGTTGACCCAATTCAACGGAACAGCCTGCTCATGAAGGTAAAGTCTAATTGGCTAAGAACTCAACAGACACGTGTAACCTTAATGTAGTTCTCAGGGAGATTCTGCATGACACAGATTGTGATAAGGCTGGCCCCTTTGAATCGCAGGTACAACTCATTTTTGCCAGCCGAGTGGAATGAAGCAATGTGAAATAAAGTACCTTGCTCAAGGACACAATATGTTACTAGGAATTGAACTCGTGACCTTACAATCATGAGCTGAATGCCTAACCTCTAAGCCAATGTGTTCAAGTAAAACCCATATCTTAGCTGGAGCCGGTGCTCCCTGAGTGGCTCCCCTGCTGATCGCATGTAAAAAGCACCATCCGAACGTGGTCAATGCCAGGTTTGCCTGATTGGCTCTTGTACTGGTGGCATGCAAAAAGCACCAACCGTTTGTGACCGATGCCAGTAACCCCTGTATATATAGTGTGTGTGTTTATTTGTGTTTATTTGACAAAAAATAATAAATAAAATGACCATCTCGAAATACAACAATATTTCTAATTTCTTGTCATTAAATAATCAGGTGTGTGGGTGGGTGGGTGGGTGGATGGATGGATGGATGGATGGATGGATGGATGGATGGATGGATGGATGAGGGGTTGCTGAAAAGTACCTGGCTTTGGGTAAAAGAAACTACATGAGGAGCAGATTATTATGGTGTTATGCAATATATTCCCCTCTCAGATTCACACACTTATTGCAAGGACCTTTCAGTTATTCTAAGCCCTGTTTAAAGAACTTGGAAGGTTGGGCCTCCAGCTAGGCCTTTCACAACACCCTGAAAGCCAACAAATTTTCAGCACCCCTTGTCTATGTTAAATTCTCAAAGCAGTACCCAACATAGACTTGTATTTATTGATCCATAAAATACATACAGTCACAAGACTTTGCCATTTGTAGTGGCTGGGTGGGTTGCGTTTTTTTTTTTTATCTGAAAATGTATTAGCAATTGTCTGTTGGTCGAGGAATGGCATTTATCGCAGAATCGTTGCAACCAAGTAATTTGGGAGACGAATCAAGACGAGTCTCATAGAAATATGCAGAGATAAAGGAAAGAAAGAAAACAAGAAAAAGTGAGCGAAAGAAGGTAAGAAATGAAGAAAAGGTAAAAGAAAGGAAAATCTAAAATTCGACTGACCTACGACATTTGCCTCGAAAAGATGTGCATCTATACAAAATTTCAGCAACTGAAATGGAAAACTATGGCCTACAACTTGTGACACACATACACACACAACTTGGATTTATAACCCATTGTATACATACACTTCTGAATAGAGTTTATATACTGCATATTAGATTAGAGAGAAAGAAAGAGAGAGAACTATATATGGATAGATGGATAGATAGATAGAGAGATAGATAGATAGATAGATAGGTTTTTATATATATATATGTTCTCTTTTACTCTTTTACTTGTTTCAGTCGTTTGACTGCGGCCATGCTGGAGCACCACCTTTAGTCAAGCAAATCGACCCCAGGACTTATTCTTTGGAAGCCTAGTACTTATTCTATCGGTCTCTTTTGCCGAACTGCTAAGTTACGGAGATGTAAACACACCGCCATCGGTTGTCAAGTGATGTTGTGGGGGAGAAAAACACAGAAACACAAACATATGCACACACATACATACATATACATACATATATATATATATAAACGAAAGGCTTCTTTCAGTTTCTGTCTACCAAATCCACTCACAAGGCTTTGGTCAGCCCGAGGCTATAGTAGAAGACACTTGCCCAAGGTGCCATGCAGTGGGAATGAACCCAGAACCATGTGGTTGGTAAGTAAGCTACTTACCACACAGCCATTCCTGCGCCTATATATATATAAATTTCTCTTATGAATATATATTTCATATTAATGATGTTAATATTATATGTCAGCATCATTAGCAGCAAAGATGATTTTATATATATATATATATATATATATATAAATTTATATATATATATATAAATTTATATATATATATATATATATATATATATATATATAAATACACACACAAACACATAAATACACACATATATATATGCATATATGTGTACTTATATATATGAATATGTGTGTGTGTACATATATGTACATATGTGTGCATATGTATGTGTATATATATATATACACACACACACACACACACACATATATGTATATACACACACATGCACATACTACTGTTAAAAACATAAAGACAAAGACTGTAAAGTTTATATAAGCATTGGAACATTATCATAATTGCATAAATATGTAAATGCTAATGTTTACATAATTATAAATTAATATTTATATAATATCATTTATATAATGAAATAATATTTATATAGAGAAAACTTATATAATTCTTGTTGTTCTATGGCAAATAACAACTGAATTCTATGTAATAATGAGAAAGCTAGGAGGCTAAGAATCTGGAACAAGTAAGAACTGCAAAGATGTTTAGAGAAGGACATTCAGGTCTAACCATCTTATGCAAAATCTGACACGCAGGCCATGGGTATTTTAAAATAGAACAGAGGAAAGGGTCGGTTGGTGTTAAAACATGTAATATAAAATATAGGTTGTAGGGTGTACATGTTGTAGGGGATATCATGTTAGTTGGTTTTGAAGTGCTCAAGTATGTACTTTGGCTTGTGAATATAATGTGTGATGGGTTCAGATCTTTTTAATTCAGTATTGAACTAGTGTCAGGCAGTATTAGCATCTCCTTTGCTCTATTTTCCAGTATTGAGTTCTTTCTTCTGCATATATATATATATATATACATGCATATATCAAAATACACCTCTCCTTGTTATTTTATCCCGCCTCACCATATCCCATTTTATCTCACCTCATCTCCCACCCTATTCCATCTCCTCACACTCCAGCCCCATCTTGTTCTATCCCACCTCATCCAACAGTCTCACTTTTCAACCTGCACACCAATGAAGCAACGAGGAAAGAATCGGTGAGTGAGCCAGTGAGGTATCGCAGGCAACAGCCAATCAGATTCGCAGATGGAGAGTGCAAAACCAAAACCTAAAAAAAAAAAAGGACGGAAGTGCATAATTGCATAATAATTCAATGCACTGCACTGCACGCTAGTTGTAACACATTGCAACATTCACTAAAGCTTCCGTCATGAATTTCTATATTCTCAACAGCAGCTTCCTCTACTCATCTTTCCCTGATGTTTAATGACCACAATGAACGAACAAAATTACTGCCAGAGTTTTCTAGAGTTTTCTATTTTATTATGCTTTTGTTTTTGTTTTTTAATGGCTGTTTCAATCATCTCAAGTTCCTAACACAACGTTTAGAGTGAAACCAACTCCTTTCAGTCAGTGTGGGAGAGATGGTTTAGACAATCAAATACCCAAATTGATCTCTTTTTTTTTTTCTATTCATTTCAGTAAATTTTTATATCAAAAGCTTCTCAACAAGAAATACACAGGAACCGTCAATAGAGAAAAGAAGCAACATGGAAAGACACACTTAATAAAAATGTTCTCAAATGTAATAGTAATGACATATAGTAGCTGTAATAGTACAGTATATATTATAGTACTATAGTAGATATAGTATGATATCAGCTATACCAGTGCTGCAGTTTTCAATAGTACTATATGTGTTATAGTGCTATCATAGAAATAGTATTGTAGTAGCTACAGTATAAATTATAGAACGATACTAGATATAGTGCTGTAGTAGCAACAATAATTCTCTAGTAATTACAGCAATGATGTGGTTACAGGACCAGTTTCTTTTTTTGTACTATGGTGGTTAAAGTCACGCTGTGTTTGTTAGAGTAGACATAGTGTTGAAAGAGCTACAAGGCTGTTCAAGCTATAGTTTTGTAGCAAGTAAAATATGAGGGTGAGTCAAAAACTAATGCCATATTGTTTAGGACAGGTATAATTACCAACACAGGAACATGTATCATGCATCAAAATGAAGCTGGTCCTCTGTGGATCACATCCCTCCTTCTCAACATAGTCACCGTTTCTCTCAATAGCAATGTTCCACCTTCGAATGAGAGCATGTATCCCTGCCCCGTAATATTCTGTTGACTGTTCTTCGAGCCACTTCTTCACTACAGTTTTCATTTCCTTGTGTACTGTGGCAAAGTGAAATGAAGTGGCTTGCTCAAGGACACAGTAACCCCTGGAAATTGAACCCATGATCTTACAACCGTAAACAGAAGATCCTAACCACCACTAAGCCACTTGCTGTTACTTTTGTATTGTGTGTGTGTATATGTGTATATGTGTGTGTATGTGTATATATGTGTACATAGGTGTATGTGAATGCATGTACATATGTGTTTGTGTATGTGTGTGCATATGTGTGTGCATATGTGTGTGTATGCATTGTGTGTATGTGTATAAATGTATTCAAACTGTTGTCATTATACTGGTGATTTGTCATTGGAGTATTTAACCCTGGGCCAATGCTGACAGAGCAGGTCTATAATCAAATATGATCATCCTATTTCATTTTTGTATTTTTTTCATCCAATCTGTCCTTCCACAGTTTAAGGTGGCCAGCCATAATCTGGAGGATTATTTCTAGCAGAGCAGATAGCCAGCGAGGTCGAGACTTCCTCACTGTAAGACAAGAGAAGTTTATACTGATGTTGTTGTTGTTGTGGCAGTGGTGTTGAGGGTTAGGATTAGGTCTGGTTGAGAAGATCCATCTATGATCATCACTTTGACTACATCATCCAATGTGTCCTTCCTGTTTAAAATAGCAGCGTGTGATACTGACTGAGGAGAGTCAGTTGTTACTTCTAGCAGATCTCCGGACTACATAGAGGCCTTGTCACTCGCCCATGTATTGTTTTCAGCAAATAATGTGGATAAAACGGACAAGTCATTAATGTCAATTTGATGGCTTTAAAATGGACCGTTAAACACCGCAGTTATTTTTCAGATTTCACTGCGTTTCAGAATTATTGAATTAAACAGTTGCAGGCCGTCACTTCTGTCTATTGTGGTGCTAATTAAGTTAACTTCCTTGCACTAATTACATTGGTGTTAACTGCTAAACAACATTTCTTCAATTTTTCACACCTAGTTTTCTCAACAGAGAGTCTTCGTGACAGAAGTTTTTATATAAACTTGGTTCCACGGTTCTCTACAAAAATGGTGTGTTCATCATGTTGTCCCCACAGAAAAGCTTCTCTATAGAAGATTCTTTCCAAAGGTATTTCTCTCTGTACAGAAGTTTTATGTCCTATATATATATACATATATATATATATATATATATATATATATATATATATATATATACATATATACATATGCATAAATATGGACATATATATAAATATATATACATATGTACATATATATAAATATATATACGTATACATAAATATATACATATACATAAATATATATACATATATACAACAATTGCAGCGTGGAAGGTGTTTATAAGCCATTTAAGAAACACACAAAAACCATTAGATTCACTTTAACATTTAAATTTAATTTGCCAAAATATTTTCGGCGCTTTGAGACCGCGACGTGTTCACTAACAAAATTCCGCGCTGCATCACGGAAAAATTCTGTGATGCAGCACGGAATTTTGTCAGTGATCAGGTCACGGTCTCAAAGCGACGAAAATATTTTGGCAAATTAAATTTAAATGTTAAAGTGAATCTAATGGTTTTTGTGCAATTGTTTCATACTGCAATTGTTTTCATTCCAGCACACGATCTCAGATCAGGTCACTTGCTATGCAAGTACATCTCCGTAATATAAATATATACATATATATAAATATATATAAGTATATACAAACATATTCATATATATAAATATATACAAATATATACATATATATAAATATATATACATAAATATATACATTTATATATCTAAATATATAAAAGTATATATATATATATAAATATATACAAATATATATTACATATATATAAATATATATGTGTATATATATATATATATATAATCATCATCATCATCATCATCATCATCGTTTAACGTCCGTTTTCCGCGCTAGCACGGGTTGGACGGTTTCGATCGGGGTCTGGGGAGCTCGGGACTGCCCCAGGCTCCAGTCTAGTCTGGCAGTGTTTCTACAGCTGGATGCCCTTCCTAACGCCAACCACTCCGCGAGTGTAGTGGGTGTTTTTTACGTGCCACCTGCACAGGTGCCAGTGGGGTCTGGCATCGGCCACGTTCGGATGGTGCTTTTTATGTGGGGGAGGGGTGCAGAAATATAGGGGAGCACCAGTGGGGAGGGGTGGTTCAGAGAAATGATGATAGGTTCTAGGCAAGTAGAACGTAGGATATCGAGAGAGGGGTAATGCATGGTGAAATAGCGTATTGAAGAGGGGGGGTTCGAAGAGTAGACACCTATAATGGCGGTGGGAGAAGCGACATCCGGTATAGATGGAGCAAAAATATAGATATCCGGTATTGGTGGTGGGTTGGGTAGGGGGTGTGCACCACGAAGATAGGAATGTTGATTACATACGAGGAGAAATGAAATGAAATGAATAAGATTAGATAAGATAGACAGATAGAGAATTTTGATAAAATTATGAATGGTCAGTAAAGAATTGAAAATAGCAATTCAAACACCTATCTTGCTCGCGCTCGGAAATTCACAGCTTGTAGATGAGAGAGAGAGAGAGAGAGAGAGAGAGAGAGAGAGAGAGAGAGAGAGAGATAGCACATGTGTATTAGAGAGGAAAGGCTTCAAGATGGCGCGAAGATACGAATGTTGATTACATACGAGGAGAAATGAAATGAAATGAATAAGATTAGATATATATATATATATATAAGCACAGGCGTGGCTGTGTGGTAAGAAGCTTGTTTCCCAACCACATGGTCCTGGGTTTAGTCCCACTGTGTGGCACCTTGAGCAAGTGTTGCCATCTACCAAATCCACTCACAAGGCTTTGGTCAGCCCAAGGCTATAGTAGAAGACACTTTCCCAAAGTGCTATGCAGTGGGACTGAACCCGGAACCTTGTGATTGGTAAGCAAGCTACTTACCACACAGCTACTCCTACGCCTATATACATCCTTTAATCCTTTAGTGTTTAAACTGGCCAAATCCAGCCCAAAATATTCTACATGTTTTATATTCAAACTGGCGATATCTAGCCTCTCACTCCTAACCTACAATGCCATTCTGAAAGTAAATAATCACATCATTGAAACCTCAAAGCTATAAGATAATGCATGATTAATTCAAAACAATTTGAGTGAAAAAGTATTATATTTAACAGAGTAATCTGAACACTAAAGGGTTAAGGGAAACATTTTTGACTATGCATGTAAAAGCTTCTATCTTACTATGCCGCCTACAGCCTAATGATACCACCTGGTAATAGTAGTTTGTTGGGGTCACACCGAGTTGTGCCAATGTAATGTAGGATAAATATAGCAATAATAACAATAATCCTTGAAAGGAATTTATAAATATATTAATGTATTGCTACGTGCTTAGCGATGCATTAAGATATTTATAAATTCCAACCACGGATTATTATTATTATCATTATTATTACCATATACTCTTTACTCTCTTTTACTCTTTTACTTGTTTCAGTCATTTGACTGCGGCCATGCTGGAGCACCGCCTTTAGTCGAGCAAATCGACCCCGGGACTTATTCTTTGTAAGCCCAGTACTTATTCTATCGGTCTCTTTTGCCGAACCGCTAAGTGACGGGGACAACCAGCATCGGTTGTCAAGCAATGCTAGGGGGGACAAACACAGACACACACACTTCTATATATATACATATACACGACAGGCTTCTTTCAGTTTCCGTCTACCAAATCCACTCACAAGGCATTGGTCGGCCCGGGGCTATAGCAGAAGACACTCGCCCAAGATGCTACGCAGTGGGACTGAACCCGGAACCATGTGGTTGGTTAGCAAGCTACTTACCACACAGCCACTCCTGCGCCTATGGAATTTATAAATATATTAATGTATTGCTACGTGCTTAGCGATGCATTAAGATATTTATAAATTCCATCTACGGATTATTATTATCATTATTATTACCATATATATATATTTATTTATCCATGTATATATTAATGTTTGTTTTTATGTTTAGTTCTAATTAAATGAATTTCAAAGTAATCTGATTTGTAGAGTACAAATTCTTTATTCTTAAACAAGAAAACTATTGACAGTGACTTCAAAGTTTCACCCAGTTAAACCATCATCGACTGTGATGCATTGAAGTTAATCTTGGTTTTATATAATTGCAACACTGTGTCTTCTTCAGTCTGGCTGGAGAATTGCCCCAGCAAAAGAGAAGGAGAGAAGTGCTGAACCATTTTCAGTAATAGAGAGGGATACCGTGATAATGTGTTTACCTTGCATGCACACACACGCACACAGGGGTACATTTCAATTCATATTTGTTTTAGTTTATAACCAGTATTTTGTGAGGTGTATATCATATATGTATTGGCGTTAGGGTTGGCGTTAGGAAGGGCATCCAGCTGTAGAAACACTGCCAGATCAGACTGGAGCCTGGTGCAGCCTTCGGGCTTCCCAGACCCCAGTTGAACCGTCCAACCCATGCTAGCATGGAAAGCGGACGTTAAACAATGATGATGATGATGTATTATCAAAACTAGTTACATCTCTGTGAAGAACAGATAGTCTGAAATATAACTAAATAAACTGAAATATCCAAAGTAAGTCAGCACATAATACATATATAAATATGTATATATATATATATATATATCATATAGCGATAAATAATTGAATATGTATCAGATGGGAATGAAATCTTGAAATGAATGATTCCAGAGTTTTATGCCAAACTCTGATAACTTTCTCTATACACATATACATCCTTACACACACACGTGCGTGCACGGACGCAAACATGCACACACACACACACACACACATTGTATATACGCAATCACAGAATTAATTTTGATATTTTTATTCTAAAACTTCATATTCAATTTCACAAATTTCTTAAATAACGCAAAACTAATTATGAAATTTGAAATATTTCAGTGTCACATGGTAATAAATTTTGTTTCTAATTGAATTTGTTTGATAAGAAATGGTAAGACAGAAAAATATATAAATTAAATAAATAAATAAATAGAATTTTCAAATCTAGATTAGTATTTACTTATTTATGTTTGCCAAATTCCAATGTTCAATAAATCATTTTGTAATATATTTTTAGTCGGAAATGTGTTAACAAGTTGCAGATAGAAAACTAATTTACCGCATATATACGAGCCGATTTAAATAGATTTGCAGATCACAGTAAACAACAATTATGCTACAGAAGAATATTTATTTCACAAAGTTAGAAAATTATTATCCCAGAACTCAGGTATGACTGTTTGGTTCAGAAGTTTGTTGTTTCACAACTAAATGGTTCCCAGTTTCGATTCAAGTGCATGAGGCCTTCTTAATCCAGAGCTGCCTTGCCCGATATTTTGCGGGGGAGAGTTTGGTAGGTGGAAATGGTTGAAAAGACTATCAGTCGTGTGTGTGTGTTTGTGTGTGTGTATGCATGTGTGCGTGTGTGTGCGTGTGTGATTCTTCCAGCATCACCGCCCTGGTCAGCTCTACATATGATGACATCTCTAGGACCATTAACCTGGGATGACCACAACCCCATCAAGCAGGAGCAAGAGTGAGTGAGTGAGTGTGTGTGTGTGTGTGTGTGTGTGTATGTGTGTGTGTGTGTGTGTGTGTGCCAGAAGCATGTAAAAAACATCGTTCGAGTGTGGCCGAGGCCAGTGCCACCTGACTGGCACCTGTGCTGGTGGCATGTAAAAAGCACCATTCGAGTGTGGCCGACACCAGTGCCACCTGACTGGCACCTGTGCTGGTGGCATGTAAAAAGTACACCACTACACTCTTGGAGTGGTTGGCATTAGGAAGGGCTTCCAGCTGTAGAAACATTGCCAGATCAGGTTGGGGCCTGGTGCAGCCTCCTGGCCTGCCAGTCCTCAGTCAAACCATCCAATCCATGCCAGCATGGAAAGCGGATGTGAAACAATGATGATGATGATGATGATGATGATGACGACGACGATGATGTATGTATCACTTGCAAATGCAGATGCTACCAATAGAAAACTTCATATATTGGAGACTAGCAAGATTATGGGGTCAAGAGAGAATGCATGCCGTTTTGGAGCCTTCCCCTTGATGGCAATATATGCTTGCATGTGTGTGTGTATATATATATATATATATATATATATATATATACATACATATATGTATGTGATTACAGACATACACATGTCCCTGTAACTTAGCAGTTTGGTTAAAGAGACTGACAGAATCAATAGCAGGCTTAAAAAAGAAGTACTGTGTTTGATTTGTTCAACTAAAACCCTTCAAGGTGGTGCCCCAGTGTGGGCACATTCCAATGACCAAAACAAGTAAACGCTATGTGTATGTGTGTGTATATATACACTTTTTGTATGATGCATGTTTGCTTACAATTTGCAGACAACATCTGGACAAGGAAATACAAACACACACAAATGCAGATACCTATTTCTTTACTACCCCCAAGGGGCTAAACACAGAGGGGACAAACGAGGACAGACAAACGGATTAAGTCGATTACATCGACCCCAGTGTGTAACTGGTACTTAATTTATCGATCCCGAAAGGATGAAAGGCAAAGTCGACCTTGGCGGAATTTGAACTCAGAACGTAACGGCAGACGAAATATGGCTACGCATTCCGCCCGGCGTGCTAACGTTTCTGCCAGTTCGCCGCCTTATGCAGAAATGTACACCCATACATACATATACAGAGATATGAAAGGCCCCTTTCAGTTTCTTAAATTCTCTCACAAGGCAGTGGTGGGGCCCCAGGGTAATGAAGGTAGACCGCTCAGTTCAAAGTCTCTCTTGACCAGAAATGGCCTGAACTCTTTGTATGACCACCCTCCCTGTACATAACTCCCTGTCCCCCTACATGGCCTTGCTTTTGTTTTTTGAGCCAATAAAAATTGAATTGAATTGAACTGAATTGAAGTGACACTTGCCCAAGATACTGAACAGTGGGATTGAACCCCCCAAACCACACAGTCGCGAATTGAACCTCTTTACCACGCAACCATTCGCAGACATAATTAATTAATGCTAATTAATATATGCAATTACTGTAAAGAAACCCGGATGGAATCAAGAAACAAGAAAGCAGCTGGAAGCAGTTTTTCAGATGTGCAACAGTTAAACTCTGAAATCATCATTTATTTCTTGCAATCTGTGAATGAGATATGACTGTGGGGTGCCAAATGCGAAAATGTCAAAACTGCTTGTCAGAACCATTGAACTGTCTTGGAGAATTTGTTGAGATGGTTTTTGATTGAAACGAATAAAGCATTTGAACTGCTTAATCAAAAGTCAGCTTGGCAATTCGTTATTCTTAGATGTTGTTTTATTGCATCCAATCCTGATTGCTACGATCAATCTGTTTTTAAGATTCGTGATTGTTGTCATGTCAGACCTGCTTTTACCATTTCAAGGCCACAAAAGCATTCGTTTATCTCTTCAATTATTAAATTACTAGCAGTATCGCCCGGCGTTGCTAGGGTTTGTAAGAGAAATAACTATAAAGCATTTTTAGAGAGTTATAGCCAAAAAATGGAAAAAAAAAAAATGATGGTAAATTTTTTTTTTAGTTAAAAAGGTCGAGTTGCGTCCCCTAGACAGTCTGTGGTTTGTGTTTCTGATTCTCGACCCCATGTCGAATTTATCGATTTTTTTCAGAACTGGGGGAGCTTTTCAAAATGTTCGCTGCGTTAGTTCTGAATTATGACATTGGGCTATGTGTGTGTCAAGTTTCATCAGAATCGGTTGAATCCTGATTGCTACGATCAATCTGTTTTTAAGATTCGTGACTGTCACGTCAGACCTGCTTTTACCATTTCAAGGCCACAAAAGCATTCATTTATCTCTTCAATTATTAAATACTAGCAGTATCGCCCGGCGTTGCTAGGGTTTGTAAGAGAAATAACTATAAAGCGTTTTTAGAGAGTTATAGCCAAAAAATGGAAAAAAAAAAAAAAATGATGGTAAATTTTTTTTTTAGTTAAAAAGGTTGAGTTGCGTCCCCTAGACAGTCTGTGGTTTGTGTTTCTGATTCTCAACCCCATGTCGAATTTATCGATTTTTTTCAGAACTGGGGGAACTTTTCAAAATTTTCGCTGCGTTAGTTTTGAATTATGACATTGGGCTATGTGTGTGTCAAGTTTCATCAGAATCGGTTGAAAGCCGTGGTCAGGGTGAGGGTACAACCTAACAGACACACAGAAACACACACAGACAAACTGCCATTTATATACAGAGAGAGATTGTCCTTGTGATAGAGATAAGTAATTTCCACAACCATTTCTTCTGCTAAGCAGCACCGGTTTCAATCTGTTTAACAGCAGACAACAATATGTGCAGGCGTGGCTGTGTGGCTAAGAAACTCTCTTTGTAACAACACGGTGCCAGGTTCAGTCCCACTGCACAGCACCTCAGGTAATTGTCTTCTACTGTTATAGCTCCGAGTCGACCAGTTATTTTCTGAAATAATTTGGTAGATGGAAACTATTTTGAAGCCTACCATACATACTTATTTTATCGACCCCCAAAAAGATGAAAGGCAAAGTTGACCACAGTGGAATTTGAACTCAGAACATGAAGACAGACAAAATGATGCTAAGCATTTTGCCTAGCATGCTTCCAGTTCCACCAGCTTGCCACCTTAATAATAATAATAATAATATAATAATAATAATAATAAATAATAATAATAATATCCTATGCAAAATACTTTCTATGTAATCTCAGGGTTTAAAACAAACATAATTTTCGTTTTTTTTTTATTTTGACATTCACTAGTACAACACTAAAAAAAAACAAATATATGGCACACTAGGCATAACAACAACATGAACTTCCAACCTGTTGTCTCTTGAGGTCTCTGGGTGAGACTTGGAGCCAACTTGTACAAATATAAAGCAAAAGTCAAACATAGAATAATAACAATAATAATAATAACAATAATGATAATAATAATGATAATGATAATAATAATAATAATAATAATAATAATAATCCTTTCTACTATAGGCACAAGGCCTAAAACTTTGTGGGAGGGAACAAGTCAATTACATCGACCCCCCCCCCCCTCCCCCGGTGCTCACCTGGTCCCTATTTTATCAACTCTGCAAGGATGAAAGACAAAGTTGTCCTTTGGCAGGATTTGAGCTCAGAACATAAATAATGGATGAAAAGGCACCAAGCATTTGGCCCAATGTGCTAACCAATTCTGCCAGCTTGCCGTCTTTGAATGCATAGTAAAATAAGAGGAGTTGGAAGCACTCCGTCGGTTACGACGACGAGGGTTCCGGTTGAACCGATCAACGGAACAGCCTGCTCGTGAAATTAACGTGTAAGTGGCTGAGCACTCCACAGACACGTGCACCCTTAACGTAGTTCTCGGGGATATTCAGCGTGACACAGAGAGTGACAAGGCCGGCCCTTTGAAATACAGGTACAACAGAAACAGGAAGTAAGAGTGAGAGAAAGTTGTGGTGAAAGAGTACAGCAGGGATCACCACCATCCCCTGCCGGAGCCTCGTGGAGCTTTTAGGTGTTTTCGCTCAATAAACACTCACAACGCCCGGTCTGGGCATTGAAACCGCGATCCTACGACCGCGAGTCCGCAGCCCTAACCACTGGGCCATTGCGGAGCCAAGAGGAGTTAAGGGGGTGGAGCAGTGGGGGGTGGGGGTAGTGAAGGGGATTATTACTAATGCAATTGAAGCGGGGGCAGGGCAGCGTATGTGTGTAGTTAGAAATCAAGGTAAAGAAAGAAAAAAAAAAGGAAATTTCTAATGGCATTAATGTCTAATATGGTATTAATGGAATCTATTTTCTTTGTCAGAACTTTGAATACCTCATCATCAGTTGCTCTATTATAGCTGCCGCCATCCAACTTCCAAGACTAGTTTTCTCTCAGCCACTGTAATATTCCATTAATATACTTACACCAAGTTAGATAGATCAGAATATTATACACTGTCGGTTCATTTTAGTTAAACAATTCTTTTGATTAACAGGCTTTTTTTTGTTGTTTTCTTTTATTTTTCTTCCTTCTACCATTCAATTAATTATAACTCTTAGACTACATAACCAGAGTTCCAAAGCCAGCTGATGCAGTCAGTTAATTAGCATTGCTTGTGAGTGCAGAGAGAAAGTTAACAGCAACAACAACAACAACAGCAAAAAATATATCTGCAGGTTTCTCACAGACAAATTCTAAAACATGCTTCAGTTTCACACTTCATGTCTAAGATATTTGTCATCATTTTAAATCCATTTCAAAGTTGACGGTCGCAAATGATGGGGTAACTTTAATTTGTTTTAAGCTTGACGTTTTTTTTCATTTTTTTTTTTTAAGGGTTCAATCAAAAAAAGGAACTGAGAATACCTGCAATTTTTTTTCAGAGGCTTCAAGACTAGACAGAGGGAGAGGAGGAGAAAGTTATCCTCAAACCGAAGTCCCAGAACAAATGCTGCCGACATAGCGGATTTTGCTAAAGGCACCCAAGAGCTAGGTTATAGTGGTCCCTGGATGCCCTTAGTAGAGTCTGTTCTGTTGCAAGAATGTTAAACTAGGTCACAGATTAAGTCTTCTACGTAGTTTCCATCTCCCAAATTCCACTCCCAAGGTGTCAGACAACCAAAGGGTATGACAGAAGATACTTGCTCAAGGTGTCCCACACTGGGATCAAACCTGAAACTACTTGGTTGCAAAACAAACTCTTTAACCACATGGCTCGTCCTGCAGCAACTATGAATATAAATAGTGACAGAAATAGATATTTTTTTCCTTCTTTTAGGTGACACATTCAGAATGTAGGACATTGGTGATCATGTCCTGCCACAATTCTTTATTCTTTGTCTTCTGTAACATTTCCACTTTCTAATATTTAATGCTTCTTTCTCCCAACCGGTTCAAGCTTGA
>NC_043018.1:19869591-19874591 GCF_006345805.1 Octopus sinensis | reverse complement strand
AAACAGGAACTGGAAGAACTGTTACTGTGCTGGACGAAAAAAAAAAACCCAAGCGGCACTTCTTCTGACTCTACGTTCTGAGTTCCAATGCTGCCGGGGTCAACTTTACCTTTCCCTCTTTCAGGGTCGATAAAATAAGTACCAGTCATGTACTGGGGTTAATGTGACCAACACTTATCTCCACACCCCAAAATTGCTGGCCTTGTCTTCTGCTATAGCCTCGGGGCCCACCAAAGCCTTGTGAGTGGATTTGGTAAACGGAAACTGAAAGAAGCCTGTCGTATATATGTATGTGTGTGTATATGTTTGTGTGTCTGTGTTTCTTTCCCCAACATCGCTTGACAACCGATGCTGGTGTGTTTACATCCCTGTAACTTAGTGGTTCGGCATAAGATACCGATGGAATGAGTATTAGGCTTACAAAGAATAAGTCCTGGGGTCGATTTGCTTGACTAAAGGCGGTGCTCCAGCATGGCCACAGTCACATGACGGATCACATGACTGAAACAAGTAAAAGAGCGAAAGAGAATAGACCTCAGTACAGCACTTGTACTTAATGTATTGCCCTTGAAACAGACAGAAGGTAAAGTTGACCTTGGTGGAATTTGAACACAAGAGAACTGGAACAATTACCACAAAACAATTTATCCAATGCTCAAACAACTCTTCCAAATGGGTATACTCTTTTACTCTTTTATTAGTTTCAGTCATTTGACTGCGGCCATGCTGGAGCACCGCCTTTAATCGAGCAACTCGACCCCGAGACTTATTCTTTTGTAAGCCCAGTACTTATTCTATCGGTCTCTTTTGCTGAAACCGCTAAGTAACGGGGACATAAACACAGCAGCATCGGTTGTCAAGCAATGCTAGAGGGACAAACACAGACACACAAACACACACACGCATATATATATATATATATATACATACATACGACGGGCTTCTTTCAGTTTCCGTCTACCAAATCCACTCACAAGGCTTTGGTCGGCCCGAGGCTATAGTAGAAGACACTTGCCCAAGGTGCCATGCAGTGGGACTGAACCCAGAACCATGTGGTTGGTAAACAAGCTACTTACCACACAGCCACTCCTGCGCCTATCTTGAAGAATTTGTTTCTAATTAAGACACAAGGCTAACACTTTTCTCAGGGAGGTACCTAGTTGGTTACCATTAACTCCAGTACTTGACTGGTATGTAATTGATGAAAGGCCAAACTGACTTCAACATGGTTTAAACTCTGAGCAGAGAAGATCAGGACAAACACTGCAAAGCATTCACTCCGACACTAACGAGTTTGCTTGTTAGCCACCATTATCCATTCACGTACAGCAAGGCAAACAAGTCTGATCAAATTAGGCCAACAACAATGGTTCCAATGACTCCTTTCGGTTCGGTTATAAGACGGCATTTCGTGAATTTTGAGCAACAACTTGTATTGATTCGAATGAAACAGTAACCTCAGTGAGGTCAAATGAAACCGTAGACCCTTTATAAAGTTGAGGGCAAAAATAAAATTAAGAAAACACACATACATACATGCACACACACACAAAAAAAAAAAAAAATCAAGAAACAGCAGGAGAAGGCTTTGATGAGAAGAGGAACAACATGATGGCCTGAAGGAATTCGAGACTGGATCTCTGCTACTGACAGAAAATAACAGAAGAAACAAAAACATCAAAGCGGCGCTATAAACGGTTCTCGGTAGAAACTGAAACGGTAAACGAAGGCTTTAGGCGCAATGTGTCTGGTGTTATTGAAATGAAACTTTTAAAAGAGGGTGAAAATGGTCAGAGACTGTATTCAATCATTTATAAATAGGTTTAAAATATCTCCCAAGACAGAAGAGAACATTTTCTCAACAGACTAACTGTACAGCAGTGTAGTATTACATAGTATGGCATGATATAACATAGAGTATATCTATCTCCCTCTCTCAGTATCTCTCTCTCTCTCTTCATATATATATATATATATATATTTAAGTAGGTGAATGAATTATCCTATGTTTATCGTCAGCATAGAAAATTCGTTTAACCAAAACCTGGGTAGCAAATTCACGTCAGAAACACGGTTGAAGCGACCTGTCAAGGGTAGAAACTCTGGGTTCATGTGCAGAAATTTGGGTGTTGTATATGAATAAATGAAAGAATGGAGTCGAACGAAGATGTTAACAAAATTCTTTTACTCTCGACATATGTTTCGAAGACAGCATGTTTTCATTCCAAAGGAATAAAGAGTGCATTATGCAATCTTTCATTTATTCATATATATATATATATATATATACATACATACATATACATACATATATACACACACACACACACACATATATTATTTATTTATTTATTTATTTATGTCATCATCATCATCGTTTAATGTCTGTTTTCCATGCTGGCATGGGTTGGACGATTTGACTGAGGACTGGCAAGCCAGGAGACTGCACCAGGCTCCAATCTGATCTGGCAAGGTTTCTACAGCTGGATGTCCTTCCTAACGCTAACCACTCCAAGAGTGTAGTGAGTGCTTTTTACATGCCACCAGCATAGAAGCCAGTCAGGGGGCACTGGCACTGACCATGTTTGGATGGTGCATTTTATGTGCCACCGGCACGGGAGCAAGTCAAGGGCCACTGGCATTGACCATGTTTGGATGGTGCTGTTTACATGTATATATCAGTTTAGAGGGATATATTATCTGGGTGGATACTTTGGTAGCTCTGTTATGTTCCAGGTTAGGACTAACCCCATCAATTAGTATTTAACTAGTAGGAGTTGTCATTCACACAGTAAATACCTCTGATGGGATGTACCAGTTTCCATATTCTCTATTGTTATAATTATTACCTTTGAAGGTTATTTTTTCCATGCTGACCACTGGATAAAATCGTTATTTTATTTTTAAATTAACGATCTCATCCTTATTTATTTATATAAATTTAAATTTATTTCGTCACTGTATTTACTGCAGCGATATTTTGACCATATTTCACATGGAACTAAACGGCGGGCATTTTGAACTGGCTGTGATGCATATGTGCATATATATGTAGGTATACGCTCGTATATGTAAGTATTCGTATGTTGTGCCTATATAAATACGTATTTATGTTTCTCTTCTGTGTGCATTCTACTGATGAGGCAAAGCATTACTAAATGCAAAGTCAGAAATCCGGATCTAGAATTATCCAGTAATTTTTTACTAGTTTCATCTTGTCTCTTTGTTTTCTCTCCGTGGTGATATATAGACAATTATGGTGGTTTTATAGTCAGATCATGGCTGCTATTTTCAGCATGGTGGTATCTCGACCCCAGCTGAACCGTCCAACCCATGCTAGCATGGAAAGCGGATATTAAACGATGATGATATATGCACTCACATACATACTACATACATAACGAGGGGGTGCCGAAGGGTTCCTGGCTTCGGGTAAAAGAAAATGCAGGAGGGTCACTTAATTATGATTTTTATCCAACATATTCCCATCTCAGTTTCACACATCATCATCATCATCATCATCATTGTTCGACCATGGTTGAGACAATGGAATTTACCATGCTACGCCAGACTTCACAATCCATCATGGCATTACGGAGGTCTTGTTGCTGGATACCTGTATCCCTGGAGATTACATTATGGTAATCACTTATTGCAGCAGTCCTTTAATTTTCCTAAGCGCTGTAAAAGAACTCAGAAGGTTGGGGCCTCCAACTAGGCCTTTTGCGACACCCTTAAAGCCAGGAACTTTTCAGCAACCCCTCGTGTACCCATGGATACATACACATCCAGGCACGTACATGTTATTCTGTAATGATCACCTGTCTATTCCCAAATTGGTGCCGTAAAACAGACATGATGATGATGATGATGATGATGATGATGATGATGATGATGGCAATGGCATTACCAATTATAGTGATGATGATGATAATGACGACGACGACAACAACAACAACAACGACAACGACGACAATGATGTCGATCATTCTTAATGCTCATATCATCTGACATTTAACTGAGTTTATAGGAGAAATGAAATTAGTAAAATTACACCACACACACACACACACACACACACACACACACACACACACAATTCACACAGAGGCTCTCTCAGACACACATATGCACATACATGCACCTGCATGCACATTTGCATAATGTTTCCAACTGCAATAAAGCGGACACAAGTGAAACAGCAATCTCTGTTAAAACGGCAATAAACATAATACAGTTTTGGGGAAGGAACAATTTGCAGGAAATTCTGGCTGGGTTGGGTTCGAGTTTGTTCTTGTGTTTTTTTTTTTGGTTGTATTTCTATATCCATAGAGAAAGCAGGAGATGATTGATGTATGTGTGTGTGTGTGTGTGTATATATATACGCATATATATACATATACATATATACACAAATGTATACACACATATATACATATATATATATATATATATATATACACATATAATATATACATACACATATACAAACACACATACGTACATACATATATATACACAAAGATGCATATATACATATACAAATATACATATATATATATATACATATGTATATGTGTGTGTGCATGTATAATTATATATATGTGTGTGTGTGTGTGTGTGCATGTATGTATATATATATTTATATAAACACACCCATATATATATATATATATATATTGTGTGTATGTATATATATATATATGTATATATATATACACACCCATATATATATATATTATGTGTGTATAAATAACATATATATATTAAGTGTGTGCGTGCATATATATATATATAAATATATATATATAACACACACACCACACACACACCTATATATATATATATATATATACACATATATACAAACACACACACGTATCTGTAGTAGTAGTAGTTGTATAAATTAGATCTAAAATGGTGAGTAATCAGTTTAAATTATATTTTTGTACTGTTTTTAGTTTGTTTGGGTATTTTTGTTTTTGTTTTTTTTTTTCCTT
>NC_043018.1:19861360-19863860 GCF_006345805.1 Octopus sinensis | reverse complement strand
GGTTTCATAACCCCCCCCCCCCCGATATCATTTTGAAAAAGCAGCCATAAAATACAATGACGATGATATCCATAGCGACAATGTCAACGTCTACACTACGATTCAAACCTTTAACCCTTGATATTAACCTTGATATTTTTCTGACGAGATTTTAAAATTCATTTATAATTCTGAAAAATGTCTTCATCTTATATCTAACAACAAAATTCCCAGTCTACAACTGACAGCAAGTAGTAGAGGTGGTGGTGGTGGTGGTAGTGGTGATGGTGGTAGTAGTTGTAGTAGTCAGTAGTTGTAGTTATAGTATTAGTGGTGGTGGTGGTGGTGGTGGTGGTGGTGGTAGCTATGATTAAGATGATGATGCATGAGTGATAGTTAAATAGTTTCGACCTATTTTACTCCATCAAAACATCTCTATGGAGTCGGAATCCATAGAAAACTGTCAGAGATAAATGAAAAGGAGAATGGAACTAAAACTGTATCGGCACCAGTGACATGATGGCGGGGGGGGGGAGAGGAGGAAAAGAGCTAAAAAAGAGAGAGAGAGAAACAATGATACAGAGGAGGAGGGACAAAGTGGGGAGAGAGATAGACAATGAGTGAGACAGGGAGAGAGACAGACAGACAGACAGAGGGAGAAAGAAATAGAAAGAAGGCAGAGAGAGAAAGAGAGAGAGAGAGAGAGAGAGAAAAGGGAGAGAAAGAAAGACAAAGATACAGAGTGAAAGAAAAAAGAGAGAAGGGGAGAAAGAGAGAGAGAGACAGGCAGACAGACAGAAAAAGAAAGACAGAGAGACAGACAATGAAAGACACAGAGAAAAGGAGAGAAAAGAGAGAAAGAGGTGGGGAGATAGGGAGGTGGGGATAGAGAGAGGTAGGGAGAGAGAGACAGACTGACAGACGCAGAGACAAATATTCTGTGTCTTCCCAAGAAACTCATCTGATCTGCAAAGATGCAACTCTGATCTGCAAAGATGCAACTCAGAAAACAGAAAAGAAGACAAATATTAGAATATATTTTAATAAAAACCTGACAAATCTTATCTCAGACAAACAGAACAGCTGCTTCTCATGTCTTATGCCACACAATACATATATCTCAGTGATAATAAAAGAGGGTTTTGACAGGGACTTTGAAATTTCATCTAAAAGTTTATTCAATTAGATTGGCTGGAATAACCTTTAGGACACTAAATTTTCTCTAGAATTGTTTCCCCTGCCACTGCAGGGGAGACAGCTCATACATAGACATGATGCACTTACAGTGTGCTAAAGGTTAAGCTGTTAGGTAAAACCTCAAATCCAACTCAAAAGGAACTTCATAAGTTTGACCCTTATTTTTAATACTAAATCCCCTTATAGACGCAGGAGTGGCTGTGTGGTAAGTAGCTTGCTAACCAACCACATGGTTCCGGGTTCAGTCCCACTGTGTGGCATCTTGGGCAAGTGTCTTCTGCTATAGCCTCGGGCTGACCAAAGCCTTGTGAGTGGATTTGGTAGATGGAAACTGAAAGAAGCCTGTCGTATATATGTATATATGTTCGTGTGTCTGTGTTTGTTCCCCTAGCATTGCTTGACAACCGATGCTGGTGTATTTACGTCACCGTTATTTAGCGGTTCGGCAAAAGAGACCGATAGAATAAGTACTGGGCTTACAAAGAATAAGTCCCGGGGTCGATTTGCTCGACTAAAAGGCAGTGCTCCAGCATGGCCGCAGTCAAATGACTGAAACAAGTAAAAGAGAGTAAAGAGTTATTTTCATTAAAAGGTAAAGACCCCATTCGGTCATGAATGACCACGGGATCGCACCTAGAAAGTTCCCTTCCAAAGCACAAGTCCAGGCAAAGTTGTTTTTATGGCAGACCAGCAGCTGTCCGTGCATACCAGCCTCCCCTCTCCACACCACCAGTGTTATCCAAGGGAAAGGCAAAAGGGGCCGATACAGCTTGGCACCAGTGATGTCGCAACTCTTTTTTACACCTGAGAGACAAACACAACACGAAGTCACATACCCATAGATATATTACCTTAAATGTGCACGTGCGTGTGTGTGCATATGCGATAGGCTTCTTTCAGTTTCTGTCTACCAAATCCACTTACGAGGCTTTGGATGGCCCAGGGCTATTGTAGGAGATACTTGCCCAAAGTAGTACCATAAATAAATAAATATGGGGAAGCACTCCGTCGGTTACGACGACGAGGGTTCCGGTTGATCCGAATCAACGGAACAGCCTGCTCGTGAAATTAACGTGTAAGTGGCTGAGCACTCCACAGACACGTGTACCCTTAACGTAGTTCTCGGGGTATTCAGCGTGACACAGAGAGTGACAAGGCCGGCCCCTTTGAATACAGGTACAACAGAAACAGGAAGTAAGAGTGAGAGAAAGTGTGGTGAAAGAGTACAGCAGGGATCACACCACACCCTGCCGGAGCCTCGTGAAGCTTTTAGGTGTTTTCGCTCAATAAACACTCACAACGCCCGGTCTGGGAATCGAAACCG
>NC_043018.1:19831360-19856360 GCF_006345805.1 Octopus sinensis | reverse complement strand
TTCCACTCTAGCTCCACTCCATCCTGTCTGCACTCCAGTTCCACTCCACTCTGTCTCATCTCCACTCCAGCTCCACTCGAACTCTACTTTATCCCAGCTCCATTCCATCTCATCTCTACTCCAGCTCAACTCCATCCCATCTCATTTCCACTCCAGCTCCACTCCATCCTGTCTGCACTCCAGTTCCACTCCATTCTGCCTCAGCTCCACTCGAACTCTACTTTATCCCAGCTCCATTCCATCTCATCTCTACTCCAGCTCAACTCCATCCCATCTTATTTCCACTCTAGTTCCACTCCATCCTGTCTGCACTCCAGTTCCTCTCCAGTTCCACTCCAGTTCCACTCCATTCTGTCTCATCTCCACTCCAGCTCCACTCGAACTCTACTTTATCCCAGCTCCATTCCATCTCATCTCTACTCCAGCTCAACTCCATCCCCATCTCATTTCCACTCCAGCTCCACTCCATCTTGTCTGTACCCCAGTTCCACTCCAGTTCCACTCCATTCTGTCTCAGATCCACTCCAGCTCCACTCGAACTCTACTTTATCCCATCTCCATTCCATCTCATCTCTACTCCAGCTCAACTCCATCCCATCTCATTTCCACTCCAGCTCCACTCCATCCTGTCTGCACTCCAGTTCCACTCCATTCTGTTTCAGCTCCACTCCAGCTCCACTCGAACTCTACCATATCCCAGCTCCATTCCAACTCATCTCTACTCCAGCTCAACTCCATCCCATCTCATTTCCACTCCAGCTCCACTCCATTCTGTCTGCACTCTAGTTCCACTCCGGTTCAACTCCATTCTGTCTCATCTCCACTCCAGCTCCACTCGAACTCTACTTTATCCCAGCTCCATTCCATCTCATCTCTACTCCAGCTCAACTCCATCCCATCTCATTTCCACTCCAGCTCCACTCCATCCTGTCTGCACTCCATTCTGTCTCATCTCCACTCCAGCTCCACTCGAACTCTACTTTATCCCAGCTCCATTCCATCTCATCTCTACTCCAGCTCAACTCCATCCCATCTCATTTCCACTCCAGCTCCACTCCATCCTGTCTGCACTCCAGTTCCACTCCAGTTCAACTCCATTCTGTCTCATCTCCACTCCAGCTCCACTCGAACTCTACTTTATCCCAGCTCCATTCCATCTCATCTCTACTCCAGCTCAACTCCATCCCATCTCATTTCCACTCCAGCTCCACTCCATCCTGTCTGCACTCCAGTTCCACTCCATTCTGTCTCATCTCCACTCCAGCTCCACTTGAACTCTACTTTATCCCAGCTCCATTCCATCTCATCTCTACTCCAGCTCAACTCCATCCCATCTCATTTCCACTCCAGCTCCACTCCATCCTGTCTGCACTCCAGTTCCACTCCAGTTCCACCCCATTCTGTCTCATCTCCACTCCAGCTCCACTCGAACTCTACTCATCTCTACTCTAGCTCAACTCCATCCCATCTCATTTCCACTCCAGCTCCACTCCATCCTGTCTGCACTCCAGTTCCACTCCAGTTTCAACTCCACTCTGTCTCATCTCCACTCCAGCGATTGTAAAATGTGGATTTACCAAAAGTCCATAAAGACAATATTTGATGAAGCATGGATTCCTTTTTGTTTTTCCTTTTTAAGAGAAGTGAGGTGAAGGAACGGTTTTGGTTCAAGCGTTGCTGACATAGTTAACAGAAAGGACGGACGGATGTTCTAGCACAGTAACCTCTGTTCTTGCTATTTTATAGAGCTTTGTGCCGGTTCTGTTAGATCGGAATCGGTGAACAGGACCAACTGTAAACATGTAGCATGAAAATATTAAGATCGGCAGAATCACTAAACATAATATTTAGCAAGAAAAATACTAAATGGAAACACCGCAACCAAAAAAAAAAAGGAAAAAATATGTACTTAAAAATATAAACGAATAAAAATGGTAAAAATATAAATGAATAAAAATAGTAAAAAAATACGAAAAAATATGAAACAAATAAAAATCACTGTTTTTTTTGTGTGGTTTTTTTTTTCTTTCAAAAATAATGACAGAACATTTTGAAAAATAAAGCACGATTCTAGGAGGGGAAAAAAAAATATACAGAAAATGCTTGATGGAGTTTTAGCTTTAATGCAATTTTTATTTATTTGAGTTTTTAAAATCTTGCTATGTATATATTATCTCTCCTCATCTCTCTCTTTCTCCTTCTGTTTCTTCCTTTTCTTCCCCCACCATTTTACTATTTTTTTTTTCTCCATTCCTGTCCTCTCTAAGACATTAGAAACACTGTCAGCTAGCTGCGGATATTTTCAAAAAAGCCATGCTACTGAATGCATAACTGATAGGAGATTAGATTTTAACTCTATCTCTCTGAACGATCTATTTAAGAAGCCTCCGTTCTATAATCCTCTCGTTATGTATACAACATCTTCCTTATCCATGCATCTCTGCCTCCCACACTCTCTCTCTCTCTCTCTTTCTCTTTCACTCTCTCTCTCCCACTCTCTCTTCCTCTGTCTCTCTCTCACACACTTTTACTTATTTTATTTGAATTTTAGATTCTCCATTCTCCAAACCACGAGGTTTCAGGTTCAGTCCCACTGCACAGAATTGAAGTATCTCCTGCCATAGTCCCAGGCTGACCAATGCCTTGTGAGTGGATCTGGTAGATGGAAACTGAAAGAAGCCCCTGGTGCATGCATGTATGTATGTAGGTAGATAGGTAGGTAGGTAGGTATCTGTGTAGGTATCCAAGGCAGCGAGCTGGCAGAATCGGTAGCACGCCGGGCGAAATGCGTAGCCGTATTTCGTCTGCAGTTACGTTCTGAGTTCAAATTCCGCCGAGGTCGACTTTGCCTTTCATCCTTTCGGGGTCGATAAATTAAGTACCAGTTATGCACTGGGGTCGATGTAATTGACTTAATCCTTTTGTCTGTCCTTGTTTGTCCCCTCTGTGTTTAGCCCCTTGTGGGTAGTAAAGAAATAGGTATCTGTGTATGTTTAGTTGATGCATGTGTGTATGTATATCTGTATGTGTGTATGTATGAGTATATGTACATGTAATGTTTACAAGAATGGAGTGTATGTATGTGTGTGTGTGTGTGTGTAATGTTAAGACGGCAAAGAGTGTATATATATATATATATATATATATACATGTAAAGGTATGGAGACAAGGAGTTACAGTTGCTATGTTTCCTTGTCTTCAATACTTTATAACCTGCAGCATTTATAAGCGAGCATTGGCATCAGACAACAAGTGTCCCTTGGTGGGACATTATGACACTCCCTGATGATCTTTTGCTGGTCCTTTGTAGGATCAACTTCCTATCTACTGTTAGAACTCACTTACAGGCAGAGTCTCCACAGCAGAAGCGTTGAGGCCGCATCCCCAGAGGAAGAGGATTCACCTACAAGGGTCCTCCTATGCCAGTGCCAAGTAAAATTGCTTGTGTGGTGCCACAGTAAAAAACATCCAGCTGTAGAAACTACACCAAATCAGACTGGAACCAGGTGCAGCTCCCCAGATTGCCAGCTACGGTTGAACCCTCCAACCCATGCCAGCATGGACAACAGACATTGGAAGCTGATGATGATGATGATGATGATTTAGACTGAAGTACAATGAGTCCTGGGATCAAAGGAAGTCTCAGAGATCCAAGAAGAGGTATCTTGAATTTCTGATGCGAGAGGGTGAAGAAGTGGCTGCACATACATACATACATGCATGCACCAGGAGCTTCTTTCAGTTTCCATCTACCAGATCCACTCACAAGGCATTGGTCAGCCTGGGACTATAGCAGGAGATACTTTAATTCTGTGCAGTGGGGCTGAACCTGAAACCTCATGGTTTGGAGAATGGAGAGTCTAAAATTCAAATTGGAAGATGATGATGATGATGATGATGATGTTAGACTGAAGTACAATGAAATGAGGGGTTTTGCTCAAGGAGGCAATGTGCTGCCCTGGTCCAAGAATCAAAACCTTCATCTTATAATCATGAATGCAATGCCCTAACCATTAAACTATTCGCCTTCGCTACTTCCATGAACACAGAAGCTGCTTTATACAACTTCAAGATGAATACAAAATTAATTTGTTTCTAAAATCCTCAAAGACGCAACAGAAATTCCACAACTTTCTTACAGAAGATAATCCTATAGGTTATTTAATAATTTCCAATGAAGAATTCTGAGAGAATTAGTAGCATGAACGGAAGAACAAATCTATAGAACATATTGTATAATTTGATAAGAATAAGTGTGTTTGTGAAGAATTCTCGAAATACAGAGCATTAGATGATATTTAGAACATACTTAAGTAGAAAATCTAATGTTTAGATGAAAGCAATGATTCTAGATTCCATTCCATTTCTACCAAATTCTACAAAATTATTTTTCACCTACCAAGATATTTTGTAACTACTCTAAGCTGATGGGAGTTAAAAATGGACACCGACGAAACAGAAAAACAATTGTGCAAGAAGTAGAATTAAAAGTTCTGAGATGCCGTAAAAGTATATAACACGCACACATGTGTGTGTGTGTATGTGTGTGAGTTTGTGTTGTGTGTGTGTGTTGTGTGTGTGTGTGTGTGTGTATGTGTGTTTGTGTGTGTGTGTGTGTGTGTTGTGTGTGTGTGTGTTTGTGAGTTTGTGTGTGTGTTTGTGTGTGTATGTGTGTATGTGTGTGTGTATGTGAGTTTTTGTGTGTGTGTGTGTGTGTTTGTGAGTTTGTGTGTGTGTGTGAGTTTGTGTGTGTGTGTGTATGTGTGTGTGTGTGTGAGTTTGTGTGTGTGTGTGTGTGTGTGTGTGTGTGAGTTTGGTGTGTGTGTGTATGTGTGTTTGTGTGTGTGTGAGTTTGTGTGTGTGTGTGTGTGTATGTGTGTTTGTGTGTATGTGAGTTTGTGTGTGTGTGTGTGTGTGTGTGTGTGTTTGTGTGTGTCTCTCTCTCTAAACGGAAATAGAAATAAAAGTGATGGAATAATGGTGAAAAGAAGATGCTTCCAGAATAGTAAGTACTTATTAAGCAACAATGGGGAGACTGTTTACAAACACTGTAATCTTAAAATGCTCAGAAATCAGGAAAATTACAGCCGAATAAAAGCACAGAAACATTTTGATAATTAAGCTATGTTAAGACGAGACTTACGCAAATTACAAAGAGGTAAATAAAAGAAGAAGCAGAAAATACCGATATCTACCGCTACCACAAGCAAAGGTGAAATAATGGTAGGAACCAAAGCTGGAATATTTTTGGTTCGAATTTAGGAAAAATGTGGTAGAAGAACAGTAATTGTGATTGCTAGAATATAAATACACACAAAGTGGTTGAATATACCGATGCTACGAAGGGGTCTGAATGTTTCAGGAAGGATTCCAGAGGGGTGGGGTTCTGTGAGAGAAGTTTTGTAGTAGGGAATGAAATTGGTTTTGGATCTCGTCTGGGAAGGAGGAGGAGAGGGTGATATGCAGCCTCTTCTTCATCCTCTTACGCAAATTACAAAGAGGCAAATAAAAGAAGAAGCAGAAAATACCGATATCTACCGCTACCACAAGCAAAGGTGAAATAATGGAAGGAACCAAAGCTGGAATATTTTTGGTTCGAATTTAGGAAAAATGTGGTAGAAGAACAGTAATTGTGATTGCTAGAATATAAATACACACAAAGTGGTTGAATATACCGATGCTACGATGGGGTCTGAATGTTTCAGGAAGGATTCCAGGGGGGTGGGGTTCTGTGAGAGAAGTTTTGTAGTAGGGAATGAGATTGGTTTTGGATCTCATCTGGGAAGAAGGAGGAGAGGGTGATGTGCAGCCACTTCTTCACCCTCTCGCATCAGAAATTCAAGATGCTGCTTCTTGGATCCCTGAGACTCCCTTTGATCCCAGGACTCCAGATTGGTGTATCAAATGAATGATCACCACCCTCCATATATGCCCCATTCCAAGAACACACACTTTTGCACATCCACACACCCACACATACATTCACGCATATGAACACACACATTCACAAACGTGCACATACACACACACACGCAAAAACATATTTGCACACACACACACAACTCAATCTCACAAAGGGAAAGAGGGGGAAGAGAGAGTGGGAGTATCAATGTAGTTACTAGAAATAGATGCCAAATCTCCTCGAAGCTACATTTTACCATATCAAAGAGAGAACATATCTACGCAAGACAATGTTGTCCCAGATTTACTAAAATAATTTTGTCATTAGTAAGCTGTTGTTTGGAACACAAATGAACAAGAAATTTTGATCTTCTCTGCCCACTATCCCTGGCAGGGTCATGGAGGGAGAGTCGTCAGGCACCTCCTCAATAGGCCCCTATCAGAAGCAACCATCAATACACTTTCCAGCTGGATCTCCCAAAGATGACCAGCTGAAACTACAGATATTATCCAATCATCACATTGATGGTTTAACCCTAGGTCTCCTGCGGTTGGCTCAGAATCACTCCTGCAATTCTTTCCTGTCACATTCTAATCACATAGCTGTAGTACCTGAGTTGTGACCCCTCAATGCTGAGAAGCAGGGGCTTGACCAAGAGAGACTCCCTGATCTTCAAGCTATGAACCCTGTCAAATAACTTTCAGTGCAGGGTTCTCAACCATTTTTTATCTACAGACTCCTTTGATTACTATTTCATTCTGGTGGACCCCCCCCACCCACCCACCATAGACATTCAATGTTTAAAATCTTAGTTTTATAGAAACTTCTTTCAAAATTCCTCTTGTTTTCCAAACATTAACTTGTGTAGGTTGAACTCTGCTAATAGAAAGGAACCTTGCTGTTTCTTGCAATACATACCAATACATACATCTAAAGCAAAACCTCTTCAGGGGCCCTTAAAATACTACTGTCGATCCCCAGTATACTATTTTGTTACATAGTGGAGGCTCGTGGCTTAGTGGTTAGAGTATCGGATTCACGATTATAAGACTGTGGTTTCAATTTCTGGACTGGGTGATGCATTGTGTTCTTGAGCAAAACCCTTCATTTCACAGTGGGGAATATATACCCCATGGAAACTAGGAAACTGGCCCTTGTAGGTCAATAGAACTCGAGAAGGTAACTTGACCTTATTTTGCTGCATGGATCCCCAAAAATCTTATATGGACCCCAGTTGAGGACCACTGTTTTGCAGGAACTCCATTTTCATCACTTGTGTTTGAGATCATACATTTTTGGTCATTACCCAACATTTATGGCCAAAGACAGGGATAAGCATGGAGACTGAAATGCAGATAGCAAGTTGGAGTTTTTTTTACCAATCTCTGCTCTTCTGGGGGTTGAATGCTGAAGCAGGTACATCCTTGTACCGGCACCTAGGATTTGTGAGTAGGAGGGTCAATGATTACATTGATCCCAGTACTTCACTGGTACTTAATTTATCGACCCTGAAGGAATGGTAGACAAAGTCAACGTCGGCAGAATTTGAACCAAGAATGCTAGGATGGACAAAATGCTGCTAAGCATTTCGTCCGGTGAGGTCACAGTTCTGCCAGCTCACCGCTTTAAGACCAATATACAATAGGCACAGGTGGGGCTGTGTGGTAAGAAGTTTGCTTCCCAACCACATGGTTCCAAGTTCAGTTCCACTTTGTGGCGTCTTGGGCAAGTGTCTTCTACTATAGACTCGGGCCAACCAAAGCCTTATGCATGGATTTGGTAGATGGAAACTTAAAAGAAGTCCATTGTATATTTATGTGTGTGTGTGTGTGTGTGTGTGTGTGTGTGTGTGTGCGTGTGTCTTTGTCCCCTACCACCATTGCTTGACAACCGATGTTGGTGTGTTTACGTCCCCGTAACTTAACAGTTTGGCAGAAGACAGACCGATAGAATAAATACTAGGCTTACAAAGAATAAATCCTGGGAGCTGGATAAATCTGTTCGACTAAAGGCGGTGCTCCAGCATGGCCGCAGTCAAATGACTGAAACAAGTAAAAGAGAAACTAATATAGCTAATATGTGTAATTAACTACTTCAGTCCCAGCACAGCATTGAACCAGAGAATCATGGATTGGCAGCGTCTGGTATTTTCGCCATTGCATGTTCCAATAGGATGCAGCGTAAGGTTGGAGGAAAGAAGGGAAAAAATGGATTGAATTGAAAGATAACTGGAATTTCATTAACGACTCTTGTATTGTTGCTGGTGACAGAGGAGAGTCTTATTCAGTATGGGCGTTTGTGTTGCGGTTTATGTAAGGACACAAATCTAGATAGCTGTATTTAAGTATGCATATATGCATACACACACACACATACACATATAGAGAGAGAAATAGATAGATCAGGTACATATATATATAGATACACACACACTCACACGCACATACACATATAGAGAGAGAAATAGATAGATAAGGTACACATATATATATATATGTACGTATTTACACGTGTGTGTATATATATATATATATATATACACACGCACTCACACACACACACACATATATATACACGAATTTACACATGTATATATATATATATACACATACACATATATGTATATAGAAAGAAATAGATAGATATGATACATACACATACACACACACATATATATATATATACATATTTACATGTGTGTGTGGATGTAGATATATATATATATATATATATATACACATAGATATAATGCATGTATATATGTATATATATTTGTGTGTGAGAGATTTGTATATATGTTGGATAAAATATCTATGTGCAAGCACGTACACACACATACATAGTATATATATATATATACACACACATATTTAGCATGCACATATATACATACACATACACATATATATTTAGCATGTACATACATACACATACACACACATATATATATTTAGCATCTACATACACATACACACATATATATATATTTAGCACACACACATATATTTAGCATGCACACATACACACACATATACATACACACACACACACACATATATATATATATTTATATATATATATATATATTTAGCATGCACATACACACACACACATATATATACATACACACACATACACATAATATATATCTGTATATATGCATATACACACACACACACATAGTCGAAAGAGAATCTGCACACGATGACAGTGAAGAGTATATCACTGGATGCCTTTGTAAACATAGGCATTTATTTTATTAAATTTATCATTAAAACAAAATAACATTTCTCATCTCATTCCAATATAAAAGATGGTAAGCCGCCGCAAAAAGAAAAAAAAAAACCCCAGAAAATAGATAAAAGGAAGGAAAAAGAAAAATTTAATCTCTGGTATCCAGTTTTCGCTTTTGTTGAAGAATGAGGTTATTATAATAAACGTATTAAAATTTGAAGAAATTAATTTGGAATTCGGTTAGAATTGAGATGATTGTACTAACGACATTGCATTGCAGAGAAAACCAAGGTTAACAATGGCATCTGCAGTTTATTGGTATCAATAACACGAATAAAAATTTAATAAACTTCTCTTCCTTGTTGTGTGCGCCAAGAAAAATAATAACCAATGTGAAAATTTCAAACACGCTTCGTGTTTAATGTTAGGCACCATCAAAAGGTTTACTGCATATTTAGAATTTCGTAACATCTCTTTGCATAGCGAATTGTCAATGGAATTATTGTTGTCCGTTTTCCTGTTGGAATTCAAAGACAATAAATAAATTAAGATTCTTATCAAATTCAATTTCCAATTTTGGCAGTTTGTTTCAAACATACCAAAAGCTTTGAACCATTCCAGTTCTAAGAATTTCTTCAAAGAAACAATAATAGATTCTTCCAAATTCCAGTTGCTTCTTAATAATGATAAGCCAAACTATAATTACGGCATAAATGACTGACCGAAGATTGAGGATGATTGAAAGTGAAATATCTTGCAGCATATTTCATCTGTTTCATTCAGTCAATCAGTATCCGTTTATCTCATGCAACTGAGACAAATATGATTAATTGTGAGGCATAGCAAGGAGATCTGAAGTGGTCCCTTGATCTGCTAGAAATAACAGTCAACTATTTGTTAACCTTTGAGCATTCAAATTACTCTGTGAAATGCAATGCTTATCTCTCTCTATATAAACAGCAGTTTGTCTGTGCGTGTTTCTGTGTGTCTGTTTGCTTTATAGTTATTTCCCTTACAAACCTGAGCAACGCCGGGCGATACTGCTAGTTTATTCATAATGCTCTGGATTAATCATGCATTATCTTGTAGCTTTTAAGGTGGTGAGCTGGCAGAAACCTTAGCACGCCAGGCGAAATGCTTATCGGTATTTCGTCTGCCTGACCACGGCTTTCAACCGATTCTGATGAAACTTGACACACACATAGCCCAATGTCATAATTCAAAACTAACGCAGCAAAAATTTTGAAAAGTTTCCCCAGTTCTGAAAAAAATCGATAAATTCGACATGAGGTCGAGAATCAGAAACACAAACCGCAAACTGTATAGGGGACGCAACTCCACCTTTTTTTACTCTCAAAAAAAATTTACCATCATTTTTTTCCATTTTTTTGCTATTTTTTGGCTATAACTCTCTAAAAATGCTTTATAGTTATTTCCCTTACAAACCTGAGCAACGCCGGGCGATACTGCTAGTTTATTCATAATGCTCTGGATTAATCATGCATTATCTTGTAGCTTTTAAGGTGGTGAGCTGGCAGAAACCTTAGCACGCCAGGCGAAATGCTTATCGGTATTTCGTCTGCCGTTACGTTCTGAGTTCAAATTCCGCCGAGGTCGACTTTGCCTTTCATCCTTTCGGGGTCGATAAATTAAGCACCAGTTACGCAGTGGGATCGATCTAATCGACTTAATCCGTTTGTCTGTCCTTGTTTGTCCCCTCTGTGTTTAGCCCCTTGTGGGTAGTAAAGAAATAGATTATCTTGTAGCTTTGAGGTTTCGATGATGTGATTGCTTATGTTTAGGATGAGATTGCAGGATAAGTGTGAGAGGTCAGATCTGGCTAGTCTGAACATGATATAAGCGCTCCACTGGTTACGACAATGAGGGTTCCGGTTGATCCGATCAACAGAACAGCCTACTCATGACATTGACATGCAAGTGACTGAAAACTCCACAGACACACATACCTATTTCTTTATTACCCACGAGGGGCTAAACATAGAGGGGACAAACAAGGACAGACATAGGTATTAAGTCGATTACATCGACCCCAGTGCGTAACTGGTACTTAATTTATCGACCCCGAAAGTATGAAAGGCAAAGTCGACCTTGGCGGAATTTGAACTCACAACGTAACGGCAGACGAAATACCGCAAAGCATTTCGCCCGGCGTGCTAACGCTTCTGCCAGGGAGATTCAGTGTGACACAGTATGTGACAAGGCCGGCCCTTTGAAATACAGGTACTTACTCATATTTGCCAGCTGAGTGGACTGGAGCAACGTGAAATAAAGTGTCCTGCTCAAGGACACAATGTGTTGCTGAGAATTGAACTCAAGACCTTACGATCATAAGCTGAACACCCTAACCACTGAGCAACACGCTTTCACCTTGAACATGATACTGGTAGAATATATGGACAGGTTATGGCAAGCTTAAGCTTTTCGCATTCAGATTACTCGGTCGACTGTGGTGCTTATATAGTCAGATTATTCTGAATTAATCATGCATGACTTTGTGACTTTCAGATTTCAATGATGTGACTGTTTATTTTCAGGATGACTTTGTCGGGTAGGTGTGAAAGGGTGAATCTGGTTGGTTTAACCCTTTAGTGTTCAGATTAATCTGTTAAATGTAATACTTTTTTCACTCAAATCGTTTTGAATTAATCATACATTATCTTATAGCTTTGAAATTTCAATGGTGTGATAGTTTATTCTTAGAATGTCAATGTAGGTTAGGTGTGAGAGGCTAAATATGGCCAGTTTGAATGTAAAACATGTAGAATATTTGGGCCGGATATGGCCGGCTTAAACACCAAAGGGTTAAGGAACAATATTTGGGCCAGTTATGGCCAGTTTCAAAAATGCTATTCTTTCTCTATTCTATTCTATTCTTTCACTTGTTTCAGTCATTTGGCTGCGGTCATGCTGTAGCACCGCCTTGAAGAATTTTAATCGAACAATTCAGCCCCAGTACCTTTTTTTTACATCGGTCCCTTTTGCTGAATTGCTATGTTAAAGGGACGTAAACACACCAACACCAGTTTGTCAACCAGTAAGTGGAGACGAATACAGACACAAAGACACATACATACATATAACTTAAAATTGAATAGAAGATCAATGTCCTTAGAAGAGACACGAAACAATTGTAGTGGCGAATTTAATTTTATTTAATTTATATAAAATTTTTTTATGTATTGGATTAAGTCTTTCTTTGTTTGATTTGCATAATAGTGGTTTTGTCTCTAATTAATATTATATATATATCTCTTATTATAAAAGGCAGATTTTATCTGCCTCCCTTTGGGAGTTATACAAATCTACAATATAGGATTTCTTCAATTACAATTTACCTAGCATTTTTAAGAGTACAATGCATCGCGTCATGCCAGGTCCAGTTTTTAAAATTTAAACTCCAATTAAGCAAAATTTACAGAAAACTCACATTCTGGTGTGTGTGTCAAATGCTTTTCTTAGTCTGGTTTACACCACACGCAAACGCACACACACAGTGTACAACGAATAAAGTGAAACTAGATGTAATATTTGTTTCTGTCTATGACGCTGATAGATACATGAGTAAAATGTATGGGAAGCTAACAGATAAGAGTGAGTGAAAATGTTCTTGGAAGAGAGTAAATAGCGACAGAGAGTGATTTGAGGAAGACTTTACATTAAATAACCGTAGTGGCTTGTGTTAGTAATAAAGTAAACATACACTCATACATACATACATACATACATACATACACACACATACACACACACATACATACATACACACACACATACATACATACACACATACATACATACACACATACATACATACATATACATACATACATACATATACATACATACAAACACACACACACACATACACACACACACAGTATTGAAGCTTGAGAACAATCAGATACATTTGCAACACATCTGTTGAAAATATTATTGTTCACACACATACATATACATATATACATACAGACAGACAGACAGATAGACACACACACACACACACATGATCCAGCATGGCCACAACCTCAAGGCTGAAACATATAAAAGAATAACAGAATATAAATGTGTGCATGTGTGTGAGAGAGAGAGTGTGTGTGTATATGTATGTATGTATGTATGTATGTATATATATATAATAATGCGGTTTTTTCAACAGCTTGAACTAAAAGTCAGAGGGGAATGGGATAAACTACTTATATTAAATTGCTATAAAAGCAGGCAGTAATTTTATCTTGTCTTTATTCATAGTGCAAGTTTTGAAGAGTGCATTTCGATTTTAACAGCTATTTTTTTCAAAGCTATATTGGAAGTAACAAAGGAGCATATTTGGCATATTTTGCTTTATGAGTTCAATAAAGACAACAACGCAACGGAAAGTACAAGAAATATTAATGCAGTATATGGGGATTGGACAATAAGCGTAAGGCAGTGTCAATGGTGGTTCCAGAAATTCCGAGCCATAAACTACAGCCTAGAAGATGAGCCTCATCCTGAAAGATCTGTAGAACTCGACAAGGACATCCTGAAAACCCTGGTGGAACAAAATCTCATCGTAACTGTTGAGGAACTAGCAGAGAAGCTTGGATTTGGTCATTCAACCATTCATTGAGACCTGTGTGCTATCGGAAAAGTCAGCAAATTGGGTCAATGGGTTCCTCACGAACTTTCCGAGTCTAATTGCATGCAGAGAGTGAATGTATGCTTTTCTTTGCTGTCACATCTCACCACTACTGCGCTATGTATATCTATAAAACTGTAGTTGTGTGAGTGTCTGTCCCCTTCGATTTAGATTCCTAACTACTCCCACATTTTGCGGTGCAGTTTAACCAAATTCGGGTAGCTTATAGTCGTGATTCATATCGAGCCCGTCTGAGTATTAGCGCGCGTCTACGATGAGTCTACGATTTTAAAAATAATTTAACATAATTTTTTATTCCATTTTAATGCATAATTTTTCGTGTGTCGATGGCGGCCGAGTTGGCGTCCACGCTCACACCTGCACCTGTGGGGAAGGGAGTGTAAGGAAATCAACGCCGTAATGCGTTGTCAAGGAGACCAGCGTTCTTTTAGAACAACGACTTCATGGCTTGAAGACACCAAAACAGAAATGGCTAAGAAAGCGTCTACATGAGTCTACGATTTAAAAAAAAAATTACCATCGTTTTTTTTCCCTTTTAATGCATTTTTTCGCTATTATATAAGGGAAGTAACTCTCTAAAAATGTCTACGATGAGTCAACGATTTAAAAAAAAATTTACCATCATATTTTTTCCATTTTTAATGCATTTTTGGCTATAACTCTCTAAAAATGCTTATATAGTTATTTCCCTTACAAACCCGAGCAACGCCGGGCGATACTGCTAGTGTATATATATATATATATATATATATATATATATATATTTCTAAAGGATTAAATCATACCAAATCATTTTACAAAAAAGAAGACATGGTGTACAATGGAGTCTTAGATACACTAGGTCAGAAATGAAGGTCACGATATGCACTACATTTCTTCAAATTAAAGTTGTTTTTTTCCCTTTTTAATTTTCCCTCATCAAAGGCAGTCTTGTGAGAATTAATAACTTGTTAGAAAGTCTTTGTGAATCTTCACAGAATCTTTCAAAATATGAGATTTTGCAAGTTTAAGACAACCACTACTTCAACATGAAAATCTTTGTGAAAATAAAATATTTGTCTTCACTGAAGCATATACAACAGCTTAACCCTTTGTTACCATATTTCTGCTGTTATACACAACCTTCATTTAATTTCATTTTGAAAACGATGGATAATTCAGTAAAATAATTTTGTCATTATTATGCTAGTGTTTGGAACATAGATTAACAAGGAATTTTGAAGGAAGGTTTTCATTTAGGTCACTCTAATTCTATTGCAACTGTTGGATTTTCCTTGGACATGGCATGAAAAATCACCAATGCCTCAAAGGAGTGAGTGTCGTGGAGTTTAGTTACATCCAACAAACACTCAAGTTTTTCCCAAAACCCAGGGTTTTTATAACTGCTCGACTTGACTTTAAAGAATCAAAATCTATTACAAATATTCTTTAAGTAACTCTTAGTATTCTGATATGAACAGTTATATTAACCAATGGAAATATGACAATAATATTTCTTCGGCAATACGACATTACATCATATTGCCAGCTACCACAAATTGGCGCCTTATTTAAAAATGGCTACTTGCTACACAACCATATTTTTGTTAAAATACACTACCGTTGTTTCAATTAATTCCGAAAATACAGAAAAATTTAGTACAACAACTTGTCAATATCAAATTGGTATTTAGGATGTAAATTAGGGTGAAATTCTGATGGAAGGTTTAAATTTCAATCAATTTAACTATTCTATGCCATACTTCTGCGACGATTTCATCTCGGTCGAAGGAGAGGGGCTTTCTCCGTCTGGGTTGTGGATCCGTGGAATAAGCTGCCGGACGAGATAGTGAAGATGCCGACGACCGCTCGGTTCAAAGTCTCTCTTGACCAGAAATGACCTGAAGTCTTTGCATGAACACCCTCCCTGTACATAACTCCATGTCCCCCTACATGGCCTTGCTTTTTGCTTCTTGAGCCAAAAACTTAACTTAACTTAACTTCTGTTAGAATGCACTACTTTTGTTCCAATTCATTTTGAAAATAATGAAGAATTCAGTAAAATAACTGCCAGGAAAAATGCCAGCGAGCATTTCTTACAATGACACCTATTTACAGCCACGTGGACTGAGGTCAGCAAATATTTTGGACCATGGCACCACATGTACTGTGGTCAGCAAATAGCTTTATTCATGGAAAAGTGACTAAATATGGACAGTCAAAACTTCAACTGGTCAAGTTACACTGACCATTCAACCAATAACATGTCTGCGATACCATAGTTATATCAGAGACAGAGAGAGAGAAGGCTGGAGAGACAAGCAGAGAGGTGGACAGAAAGATGGACATACAGACAGACAGAGAAATAGATAGAGAGAGACACACAGACAGAATATATTCGTATCTAATACTAATATGACACATTAGTTAATTTAGCCAAATGGCTGACCTTAATCATTGGTCAGACGAGTGTATATGGACAAAGTTAGTCAATCATTCATTTAGTTCAGTGAAGTTTAAATAGCGATTGATACATTACAATGTTGCAATCTATAATGTGATTGATTAATGCCCCACTGAAATGAATAGTGTGTGTGTGTGTGTGTGAGAGAGAGAGAGAGGTGGGGGTTGTAATTTATTCCTCTGAAAATTAAGAGCAAGAAGCAGTATTATTGTCATAATTCCTTCTGTAAATAAATCCTACACTATGGGAATTGTGTCTTGAAGACATGTAAACTAAAGGATTCCATGCTTGAAAGACAAGTGAAGAATAACAACAGGAAAAGGTCATCATCATCATCATCATCATCGTTTAACGTCTGTTTTCCGCACTAGCATGGGTTGGACGGTTCGACCGGGGTCTGGGAAGCCAGGAGGCTGCACCAGGCTCCAGTCTGATCTGGCAGTGTTTTTACAGCTGGATGCCCTTCCTAACGCCAACCACTCCGCGAGTGTAGTGGGTGCATTTTACATGCCACCGGCACAGGTGCCAGGGGAGTCTGGCAGCGGCAACGATTGGTTGGTGCTTTTAACGTGCCACCGGCACAGAAGCCAGTCAAGGCGGCGCTGGCATCGGCTACATTCGGATGGTGCTTTTTATGTGCGACCGGCACAGGTATCACAACTACTATTTCCATTGATATTTATTTCGATGTTCATGTACTTGACTCAATAGGTCTCCTCAAGCACAGCGGGTTGTTCTGAAATCCAAGGTACTTTGAATGGGCAGGGGCTATGCAGAACTGGTGCAGGAAGCAGCCCGGGTCATTGCAGTCACAGCATATCTCCAGAGATCTCGGTCAGTAATATATTCACCTAACCCATGCTAGCATAGAAAAATGGACATAAAAACTAACAAAATAAACGTAAGTAGCTTGCTTACCAGCCACATGGTTCCAGGTTCAGTCCCACTGCATGGCACCTTGGGCAAGTGTCATCTACTATAGCCTCGGGCTGACCAAAACCTTGTGAGTGGATTTGGTAGGCGGAAACTAAATGAAGCCCATCGTATATATGTATATGTGTGTGTCTGTGTGTGTTTGTGTGTCTGTGCTTGTCCCCCCAACATCACTTGACAACCGATACTGGTGTGTTTATGTCCCCTACTCATAAGACTTTGGCTGGCCCAGGGCTATATATAGTAGAAGACACTTGCCCAAGGTGGGTGCCAAGCATTGGGATTGAACTTGTAACTAGTGGCTGGGAAGTAAACTGCTTACCACACAACACAACTCCTACATTTGTTGTTGTTTATTTTTGTATTCTTAGTATTCTCCCTGGTTTTTGTTTGGTTGGGTTAATCATTATTCATCAATGTTTACCTCATCTCAATACAGGTAGAGCCTTCATTCATTAAAGTTATTTGGGTCACATTAAGTGTGCTAGCACTTACTGTTTGTTTTATTAACAAGGTACTTCAAAGGAATATTAAAGCTAAATCAATATCAGGTGAAGTGACGAGCAGGTGATTGAAGGTGTGTGAGTGTCACAGTTGGTCATTATCGTCATCATCATTATCGTCATCATCACCACCTTCGATGTGGTTGAGCAGCCAATCCAAACCAGTTGGGGTTCGCAGGACAAGTTGTTCTAGTCATCCTTTCGATCGCTCAACACAAAACATGGCCTGCAGGACTTCTGTTTGGGGGATTTTTCTGAACCACCATCCTATCCGTATATGCCAATCACTCACAAGGTTACTCACTTACAGCTGAGTGGAGTGGAGCAACTGCTCTGGGAATTGAAACCACGATCTCATGACCATGAGTGCAACACTCCAACTATTGGGTCACGTGCCTTCATCATCACCATCCATTATTTTAAATCTGGGTTTTATCTCTGTTAACAGGGGTGGCTGGATCTACCACGATGCCATAGCAACCACCCTCACACCATCTCGCCATCTTGCCCAGTTTTGGCCATCCTCCCTTCTCAAGCCAACCCTCCCAATCTCCTCCTCCACCTGTCCCCTCCACCTTTTCTTTGGTCTACCTCGCTTTCGATGTCCATTTACCTCAAACTCTAGCACCCTCCTCATCCCTCCTCAACACATGCCCATAACACCGGACTCCGTTTGCCCTTACCAGCTGTTCCACCGGTTCCTCTAACCCCAGCATCCTCATCAAGTCCTCACACCACACATTTCTCTCACCATTGCTCTTTCACTGTTTACTTAATGGCCTCAGCATCATCCCTTAATATTCCTTTTCTAATCTAGGATCGGTTGGAAGGTTTGAAAGAAATGGTCAAACCAGAGCACTGCACTGAGTCCCCCAATGCCTGCCTTAACATGGTTTCTCCAGCTGGGTGCCCTTCCTAACACCAACCACATTACAGAATATACAAGGTCTACTGTGGTACCAACACTAGTGAAAATCCCTAAGTATTCGCAAGACAGAACCATCTTTGAATGGGGAGGAGCATTGAAGAAGGTTAAATGTATGATGGAGGGACAAGAACAAATGTCTTGCTGAAGAGGTGAATGTATGGCTTTTCCTGATGGCAAGAGCAGGAGATAAAGAATGGCAGATAAAGAGTTAACATTCTACATTCTTAGCAAAATATCTTTTCCTTACTGAAATTGCACCCAGTAGCAGCAGCAGCAGCAGCACCTCCGCTGCCGCCGCCATTACCGTTCCTTAGTTTGCTTTTTTTTTGTTTTGTCTTTCTTTTTAATCAATTACTAAATCTTCCCTAATAACATAGAGGGGGCAGGGGTTAGCAAATTCAAATGTTTCCTTATGCCCAAAGGAAGACTCACTTTTGACAGCTAGATGGCCGGGTGTCATCTCTCTGGCTGACTCCCCTCAGCTTTTAGAGTACAAGTGAACCTTGTAGCTTATTCAGATAACAAAGAAAACAAGCCGAGTCATAAGTGTTGGCCAGGAGTTGCAGAGAAGTTCCCATTCATTCAGCCGCCAATCACCTGGACCAGCATGTGACTACCAACCCAGAAATAGTTAATTATATTCCATGTCAAGATTCGTTAGGATTGACATTGTTGTTTCCTCATTCTTGGAACAGAGAAAAGAATGTAATTTTCTTTTACATGTCAAAAGTTTGATATGATGCCTGCAGCATAGCATTCTTTGCAATGTTGGATCCTAGGTAGACTTGTGGTGGTGCTCTCTTATTTGCTTTCATCACCGACACAAAGTAGGTCTGAAGAAAAGTTTTAATTTGGAAGCTTAAAATGATGTGTTTCAAAGCTTTATCATTTGTTGTTACAAGAACTGTGGGAATTTTCTTTGGATTGTGTGTTGTTTTGCTAAAAACTATGGAAGCCCAAACAAAACATGAAAAAACAATCCTAGACTTATTAAGGCTTTACAAATCACTGGGTCATTAAGGCTTTACAAAACACTGGGTCATTAAGGCTTTACAAAACACTGGGTCAATGTCATCACCATTTCAGTTTAAGGTGGCAAGATGGCAGAAACGTTAGCATGCTGGGCGAAATGCCTAGAAGTATTTCGTCTGTCTTTGTGTACTGAGTTCAAATTCCGCCAAGGTCAACTTTTGCCTGCCGTCCTTTAGGGGTCAATAAATTAAGTACCAGTTGCATACTGCAGTCGGTCTAATTGACTCGCCACCTTCCCAAAAATTTTGGGCCTTGTGCCTAGAGTAGAAAAGATTATCCTTGTTTCCGAAAACATCTATGTTCCCATGCTTGCATGGGTCAGATGGATTGGTTTGAGACAGATTTTCTACAGCCACATGCCTCAGAAATAGAAGCATCAAGAAATATACTCTTTTACTTGTTTTAGTCATTTGACTGTGGCCATGCTGGAGCACCACATTTAGTTGAAGAAATCGATCCCAGGACTTATTCTTTGTAAGCCTAATACTTATTCCATTGGTATCTTATGCCGAACCACTAAGTTACAGGGATGTAAACACACCAGCATCGGTTGTCAAGCGATGTTGGGGGGGACAAACACAGACACACAAACATACACACACACAAACATATATATATATATATACATACATACGATGGGCTTCTTTCAGTTTCCATCTACCAAATCCACTCACAAGGCTTTAGTCGGCCTGAGGCTATAGTAGAAGATACTTGCCCAAGGTGCCATGCAGTGTGACTGAACCTGGACCCATGTCGGAAAAAGAAAACTCATAATGGTAATAGCACATTTTAATTCTGGCACAAGGCCAGCAATTTTCCGGTGAGGTGGAGGTCACTTTGATTATGTGCACTCTGATACATTGGACGATTTGAAGGAAGCTATTCATGTGGAAGTCGCCCAAATCGACAGAGCAATGCTGGAGAGAGAGTGGTGGCCAACGTCCAAGAACACCTTCAGAAATGCAACAATGAAGACGGACACCACATGATGGATGTTGTTTTCCAAACTTGATTTTGACAAATGCTAATTCAATACGAAACACATTGATGTCAATAAAATTTGTTTGCAGCTAAAATTAATGATTTTGTGAATTTTTCAAAAACATCTGTACTTTCTGCCCCACACTGTACAACACCTGTTTCAACACAATTTCACAGCAAGAATCATGCAAAAAAAAAAAAAGGAAAAGAAAATGCAAAATTCTACTAAAAAAAAAAGGTAGGTAAGTTGACAAAGAAGTGTTTTTTTGTCACACAAGTTAAGAATGGTTAATGACTTCAAAATTTCAATATCGGATTCATTTAAACTTTCAATTAGTGAAACCTTCTTATCTTGTATCTCTAGAAGTCTAATGGTGGATATGGAAAGCTCTGTTGATGCTGTTCTTGACAATAGAGATGGTAAATTAAAGAATTTGTATCTTCTTCAAATTATAAGGAAATTGACAGAATCAAGGAATTTGCACCTGATAACTTCACACATTTGAAGAATTCTATCTCTGTATTTGCCGATTCTTATCTTCACTCACATGTCAATGCACCAAACTGACACCAATTGGAGAAAATACCATTCTTCCTGGCATTTTATTCTGAACAATAAAGAAGCTATTGGTTTCTAATCCAAGACATCTAGTTATCATCATCATCACCATCAGTCATTATAAATCATTATCATCATCATCATCATTTAACATACGTTTTCCTTGCTAGCATGGGTTGGATGGCTTGATAGGAATTGGTAGGGCCAGGGGCCACACCAGGCTCCATTGTCTGTTCTAGCATGGTTTCTAGGGTTAGATGCCCTTTTTAATGCCAACCCCTTTACAAATTGTACTGGGTGCTTTTTTATGAGGCACCAGCACCAACTGGGTCACCAAATAACTTGCAAGAAAAAGACTTCCTCAGCTGGGAAGAGGGAGTAGTAGAAAGGGGGTGGTGGCTTTATGGCAGCTGATGAGGGATTAGCGCTATTGTGGGGACAGAGATAGGTGTCTTGGTGTAGAGTAGATACATGGATACTCCAATATGAAAAAGAAAGGAGGGTGAGTTAAAGAATCAGATAAAAGGAGCGGGTGAGACAGAGAGGAAGATAAAGAGAGCAATAGCAGGAGAGATGATGGTGAAGATGTGTTGGGAGATGCTCTTGGGGGGGGGGAATATGTGGGGTGGTACAGAAGTTTGGACTGGGTGTGTGGGCAGGTTAGAGGTGATTGAGGCAAAAATGGATTGAGATATAGGAAAGCCTCAAGGGACAGGGATTGAGGTACATGTGTAAGGACGCTGAGGGTCCAGTGTGAGAGTGATAGTAGATACGTGAAGTGCTAATGATGGAGAACAACACAGAGGAGAGAAGGCACAGAAAGGAGGTGAGTGGTGGAGATAGTAGGCAGTGGCGGGGGAGGATAATGGGAAAATGGAAATGGTTTGATGTAGGGAAGAATGACAATCCCATTATAATTCTACTTCAAAACTAACAGCTACTTTGATATTCCACATGAAAATAGTTCTGTAATCTGTCTCAATTATTTCAAAACTGGTTCCGTGAGAGAGTTCTTGAGATCAACAGGATTAAGGAATCGGTTAATAATTTTAGTGAAAATTCTTATACTGCTTCTTAATTAATATGGCTTTTAGTTAATTAAAGATTCTAACGAAGCTACAACATTCTTGACTTAAGGAATGTAGAAACGGTATCTCTATTATGCTGTTTAATTAGTTTCAGCCAATGGGCTCAGGCCAAACTGGAGCACAAGCATTGGTCAAAATGTCTGGGTTCTGGAAGGCAGATTTCTGTACCACCACCCCCACTTTTTTTTCATCCAGTAGGTCAGTTGTAAAATAAATATCAGAAGCATGCAACGGTTACCTTCATTTCCAATCTCCCTTGCAGTCATGTCCGGTCATGTGGAAACATAAGCTTTACTAGAAATAGGTGTTGGCTGACAACAGGAAAGGTGTTCGACCATAGAAAGCCTGTGTCAATGAATTGAGCAAGCATGGAAAAAGTAGGCTTTAGAATGATGACAACGACAATGATGTTGGTGATGGTGATGCTGATGCTGATGATGCTGATGATGATGATGACGATGACAATGATGATGATGAGGGTGATGATGGTTATGATGATGATGATGATGACAATGATGATGATGATGACAATGATAACAATGATGATGATGATGAGGGTGATGATGGTGATGATGATGAGGGTGATGATGATGGTGACAATGATGACAATGATGATGATGAGGGTGATGATGATAATGATGATGATGATGATGATGATGATGATGACAATGATAACAATGATGATGATGATGAGGGTGATGATGGTGATGATGATGAGGGTGATGATGATGGTGACAATGATGACAATGATGATGATGAGGGTGATGATGATGGTGATGATGCTGATGGTGATGATGGTGATGATGATGGTGGTGATGATGATGATGATGATGATGGTGATGATGGTGGTGATGATGATGATGATGATGATGATGACAATGATGACAATGATGGTGATGAGGGTGATGATGATGATGATGATGATGATGATGATGATGATGATGTGATGATGATGATGATGATGATGACGATGCTGATGGTGATGGTGGTGACGATGATGATGATGATGATGATGGTGACAATGATGACAATGATGATGATGAGGGTGATGATAATGATGATGATGATGATGATGATGATGATGACAATGATAACAATGATGATGATGATGAGGGTGATGATGGTGATGATGGTGATGATGATGATGATGATGATGATGATGATGATGATGATGGTGGTGGTGGTGGTGACAATGGTGATGATGATGATGATGATGATGATGATGATGATGGTGGTGGTGGTGGTGGTGATGATGCTGATGACGACGACGATGAATAAATAATGTGAATAAATAAGGTTTGCATTTGGCAAAGAAATCTGAACGTTAAAGGGTTAATCTAAGCAAAAACATAAAAAAAAACTTAGAAATAGAGAGAGAGCAAATGAGGTCACTCACAATACAGAGAGAGACTGCAGGTAGTATGGTCATTGTTGGAATGCTTCTGATCATACATAGAACTACTTAATCAGAGCTGGCCTGAGACCACACAACAACAACAACAACAACAGCAACAACATAATTATGGAAGGATGACGATTTTTGAGTGTTTGTTGAATTACACAAACTATGTAATTCAACTCGGTGCAAAATGATTGATCAGCGAATTTGACGGCCGCCCGATGTAAAAGGCAGGAGTTTAATTACCAGACAGTTAAGCCATATGGTCAGCAACAGCCTGCTAATGAAGAAGCAGCATGGTTTTTGTACCACATACTGACACAGAAATACCTGAAACGGGTCACAAACTGGACGTATGATATATTGATTTGGTCACCAGTGGAGATTTTTATTAAAGATTCAGGAAATTTTATATCTATGCCAGCAAGCAGGAAGGAAAGAAAAGGCTGTGCTAATGGTGGATACAGCAGCATAAAACAGGGCTCTGTATTAAGACAAATCTCGTTTAAATTACTTCACAAATGGCGTGACAGTGAGGTGGTGCTTTGGCCTTGCAATCGCATGGTTTCAAGTTCAGTCCCACCGCAAGGTACCTTGGGCAAGTGTTTTCTACGATAACACTGGGACAACTAATGCCTTGTAAGTAAAGTCCAGCAGAGAGAAACTGTGTGGAAGCCCATAATGCCTTGTAAGTAAAATCCAGCAGAGAGAAACTGTGTGGAAGCCCATCATGTATGTATGTATGTGTCATTGCGTTTGACCCCTATCACCACTTGACAACTGGTGATGGTTTGTTTATGTCCCCATAACCTAGAAATCCAGCAAAAGAGACCGACAGAATAAGAATGAAACATAAAAAAGGTTAGTACCAGGATTGGTTTCATAAAACAAAACCCTTTAAGGTAATGCCCCAGCATGGCCATAATCCAATAAATGAAACAAGTGAGACATGAAACATAATGGTATGATGCTGTTAACTGAAAGATGATGCTGAAGACTCAAAGACATCCAAGATCATGGATGACAACGAGAATGGTAAAATGCTGCAAGACTTGAATTAATAAAATGCTTCCTAATTAATCCCAATTAATTCTGAATGTGGACTAATCTAAATGATTATAAAGGCTTAGAGGCAATTTGAAATATTCTTACCAAACGTAGAACCATATCTTTGAAACAACTCTCGAGGGACAGTGAAGTATTGGTGTATTTGATGAAGAATTTGTACTTCCATAACACTGAGTAACAAATTTAAAATTTGTTTTTGCCTTTGATTATTAAGTGTTATTTTTCTATTTGAAATCAAAGAAATCAAAGGCAATGGCTACTATTCCCTTC
>NC_043018.1:19811360-19826360 GCF_006345805.1 Octopus sinensis | reverse complement strand
ATCTGTTTAAGGAAAATGCTGGGCTCTACAGCAATGTAAAGGTTTTTTCCACCGAGAGAATATGTGATCCATTTGAGCGCATCTGATTGGTTGGTGGAACCTATACGCCAAGGAAACTAGGAAAACCAGCCCTTATGAGCCAGGCATGGCTCAAGATGGAACAAACATTATTATTATTATTATTATTATTATTATTAAAAGTAATAAGAAAAAAAATTAATTGAAATAAAAAATAAAAATAAAATCAATGTTGTTGTTGTTGTTAAGCTTGATACACATGAAAGGCAGGAGGTAATGAAGGAAAGATGTCATTCCACTAACAGCTGTCTTCACAGTATGTTGCAATTGGTACAATCTTTTCGACCGTAATAAATATTGATGTTGTCCACAATATTATTCAATGGCCTTGAGCCAAAATTTGAAACCATTATTATCATTATTATTATTATTATTATTATTATTATTATTATTAAATATTAAGGTGGTGAGCTGGCAGAATTGTTAGCATGCCAGGCGAAAGGCTTGGCGGTATTTCGCCTGACGCTACATTCTTAGTTCAAATTCCACCGAGGCCAACTTTGCCTTTCATCCTTTCAGCATCAATTAAATAAATACCAGTTATGCACTGGGATCAATGCAATCAGCTAAATCCCTTCCTTCAAATTTCTGGCCTCGTGCATACAGTAGAAAGGATTATCATTATTATTATTATTATTATTATTATTATTATTATTATTATTATTTATGGGTTTTTCTTCTTCTTTCAAATTTGCTTCCATTTCTTGCCGAGTGTCTTCCCGACTCCTAGGGCAAAGAAACTCATAGTATACCTTGGTAGGCCATTAAACTAAACTCACTAGTTCGTTCATTTTTTTTTTTTTGATAGAAATAAAGTCAAATTAAAATACATGGGTAGTAATAGTTCTCACATCGACATTATTATTATTATTATTATTATTATTATTATTATTATTATTATTATTAAGGTGGCAAACTGACAGAATTGTTAGCATACTGGGCAAAATGCTTCATGGCATTCCATCCACCTTTAAGATCTTAATTAAAATTCTATGATGGTCGGCTTGCCTTTCCTCTTTCCAGGGTCGAAACATAAGCATGAAGAAAGTACTGTGGTCGATATAATCAACATATTCCTTTCCTGAAAACTACTGGCCTTGTGCCAAAAAGTTTGAAACTACTACTACTACTATTATTATTATTATTATTATTATTATTATTATTATAGATGTCACACAGTATACAATATCGTGAGGTTGTTGATTGAAGATAGGCGGCGAGCTGGCAGAATCGTTAGCACGCCAGGCAAAATGCATAGACATATTTCGTCTGCCGTTACGTTGTGAGTTCAAATTCCGTCAAGGTCTACTTTGCCTTTCATCCTTTCGGGGTCGATAAATTAAGTACCAGTTACGCACTGGGGTCGATGTAATCGATTTAATCTGTTTGTCTGTCCTTGTTTGTCCCCTCTATGTTTAGCCCCTTGTGGGTAATAAAGAAACAGATATTGTGTCTACCAGGGGTTTATACTGTTTGTCAAGTCAAAACAAGGACCTCAGACAGACAGTACTTTACGCAATAAGCGTGCAGTTCCAAGTAATACCGACTTTTGCAATACACCTAGATTGTAGGGTATTTTCAAGGTTTCCAAACACTTTTTTCAGATTGGGTGGTATTGAATCCAATGCTCTGATGACAATAGGGATAACCTTTACGTTTGACTCTCGTAGCTGCCAAATCTTAGCGATCTCAATTCTCAGGTCTCCATATTTATCAACTCTTTCTCTTTCTTTCATGATGATATGTTGATCTCCTGGCACTGCCACATCAATTATTAGGCACATTTGTTTGACCCTCCAAAAGGTTGCTCTAATACCCTGTCTGTCTGGAAGTCAAAGTACCAGAGGATTTTTGCCTTCCCGTTTTCATGCATTACTTTTTCCAGTGTATGTTGGTACCAAGCACCCATTATTATTATTATTATTATTATTATTACTTTTTTTTTTCTTCTTTCAAATTTGCTTCCATTTCTTGCCGAGTGTCTTCCCGACTCCTAGGGCAAAGAAACTCATAGTATACTTTGGTAGGCCATTAAACCAAACTCAGTAGTTCGTTGATTTTTTTTTTTTTTTTTTTTTAAAGTTAAATTAAAATACATGAGCAGCAACAGTTCTCACATCGACAATGCTCTTCTCAATACGTGTTATTATTATTATTATTATTATTATTATTATCATTATTATTATTATTATTATTATTATTATTAAGGCAGTAAGCAGGCAGACTTGTTAGTGCGCTGGACAAAATGCTCAGTGGCATTTCATGCCTTCATATCCAGAGTTCAAATTCTGCCTAAGTCACCTTTTGCCTTTCATCCTTCTGGGACAGTTAAAATAAGTACCAGCTGAGTACTAGGGTTGATGTCATCGACTATCTCCACCACCACCACCACCACCACCACCACTGCCCGTCCCTCAAATTTCAGGCCTTGTACCTATATTAGAAAGAATCATCATCATCATCATCATCATCATCATCATCATTTCCATTTGGCTCAGGTTTTGGTCTTATTTCTCGTAGGATTTATGTGGGTAGCAGGTTACTACTTGTAACCTTAGGCATCCACAAATTTTCAGCAGTCTTTCAAGTACTTAGAACCCTCTTGATCATCTTTGCTATCCCTAAGAGACAAACATTCTGTAGGATCTCTACCGGGCATTGTCATCATCATCATCATCATCATCATCATCACCATCACCATCACCACCATCATCACCATCATCATCATCATCATCTTTATTATTCATGTTCTTCTTCTTATTATTATTGTTTGTGTCATAATCCTTATTATGGATTTCCCACTTTATCAAATCCACCTCTTTTACTCCAGCTGCACTTAATTACCTAAGATTATCATCATCATTGTCATTCTCATTTTATCATCATCATCATCATCATCATCATCATCATCATCATCATCATCATCATCATCATCAGGATCAAAATTTTATCGTAGAGAATTATTCAATGTTTACAGAGCCACACAAGGAAAAGATCTATGCTGTTGTCATTGTTCCTGTCAATCTCTGACCAGCCATAAATCTAACTCAACTAAAAGCCGAGCCAATACGATGAATTACAATCTACTGCTAGAGGTCTGCATGCATCCGAATTGGACAGATTCCGCTGGATATTCAATATCTCCAAAGTGAGATCCAGCTCCGATAGAAAGGTGAACGTACTACGATAATACATCAAAACCACTATGAACAATTATTTTGATCTAATAAATTACAGATACGACTTGATATGGCTTTTTTCAGATAAATAAATCACTGCCAATGTATGTAAAGAATGTGTACAGTCTCTCATCTTACTTTGGCTTTACCATTTATCAGATAAACCATCAAAAGATTCGCCGTTATGTTATCATCAGAATAAAAATTAAAGCTAATAATTGTATTCCGATTGGCTACACTCTTCCTCTGTATGGATACACAGTTGGTTAACGTGATTGCTTTTTCGAATATCCATTCTTAACACGCAAAGCATAGATTCAATATGGCAATCATGTGCTCGGTTAGAAGGGTTTTTTTTAAAAACACTGAAAGGTTATTTACTTATCTGAGATGATATATCGCATGTCATTATCGCATTTTGTTTTATTTCGGCTGACCAAACTGTTCTGCCAACAGTACTAATGTATTTTCAATGTATATAGAATGTAGAATGGTTTGGTAATTTATTTCATAGAACTAAATGGAAGCAATACAAACTTATTCTGTTGTTGCTTTTTCTGGCTGAACCGAACAATGACATTTTCTAGTCTCCAAAACTGATGGAAGGAAGTTATCCTCAGAAGAGAATCCTGGTTTGCAACAGAGAGGTCTTTGTTAAAGATACCTGCAGACCAGAAGGAGGTGTTAAGCCAGGAAACAGATGAAGTCCACAACATCACATAAAAGAGTGTTTCTAAAGTTCTCCTATCTCTGTGTCCTTTATATTCATTCAATATTTGGTAGGGGCACATTCCATGCTGGTGGCACGTAAAAAGCACCATCCGATTGTGGCCGTTTGCCAGCCTTGTCTGGCAGGCAAAAAGCACCCACTACACTCATGGAGTGGTTGGCGTTAGGAAGGGCATCCAGCTGTAGAAACATTGCCAGATCAGACTGGGCCTGGTGCAGCCTTCTGGTTTCCCAGACCCCAGTTGCACCATCCAACCCATGCCAGCATGGAAAGCGGACGCTAAACGATGATGATGATGATGATGATTCTTTTGGGGATGGGGACAGGAGGCATGGGTCTCTTCCATGCTGGCAGGGGCTTGGATGGCAAGTTGTCTGAAGCAGTATTCTACTGCTTGGTGCTCTTCCTGTTGCCAACCTTTATCTTGTTTTCAAGTAAGAGTTATGTTTATTTCCACAGGTCCCTGAAAGCACAGACCAATCGGTCATCAGATATATCAACAAGGACTGACAATATCAAAAGTGCTTCGCTCAAGCGTGAAATATGTGAACATTGAGAGGCACGGATGTGGCTGTGTGGTCAAGAAGCTTGCTTCTAGACCATGTGGTCTTGGGTTCAATTCCAATGAGTGGCACCCTGGGCTAGTGTTCTCTACTATAGCCCCATGCTGACCAAAGCCTTGTAAGTGGATTTGGAAGATGGAATCAGAAAGAAGCCTATTGTCATGCAAGTGAGATTGCTTCCAGTCTCCCATAGAGACATGTATGATGATGATGGGGGAAATATCACTTTGCTTGGAAGCAAATGAGGGTTGATGAAAGGAAGAGCATCCAGCTCAAGAAAATCTGCCTCAACAGATTTCATCTGACCCATGCCAGCATGGAAAAGAAGATGTTAAACGATGATGATGATGATGATGATGATGATGATGATGATGCACATTTATGTCCAGCACCAACTGACCAGACACTGACTGTCTGGAGCCACTCATGATTCACACTAGCTACACTATGTACCAGTATTTTCACACTAACATACCTGAGACCTGCATTCAATTTAATGTGTTAAGTAAATTTAATATTTGTTCAGTTTAGAGTCTCTTAACAAGGTGATGGCCCTTGGTTCATAAAAAATCGGTCAACCAGAAAAAGTTCCAGAAAACCAGTTTTGTACAAGTCCGTCTGTCTGTCTGCATGCATTTGTGTGTGTATGTACTTTTACTTGTTTCAATTACTAGACTGTGGTCATGCTGGGGCACCGCCTTGAAGAACGACTGAAACAAATAAAAGAATATATAATAGGTGCAGGAGTGGCTATGTTTGACGCCCTAGCATTGCTTGACAACCGATGCTGGTGTGTTTGTGTCCCTGATACTTAGTGGTTCGGCAAAAGAGACCGATAGACTAAGTACTGGGCTTACAAAAAGAATAAGTCCCGGGGTCGAGTTGCTCGATTAAAGGCGGTGCTCCAGCATGGCCGCAGCCAAATGACTGAAACAAGTTAAAAAAAATATATATATATATAATATATATATATGACAAGTTTCTTACAGTTTCTGTTTACCAAATTCTCTGACAGTTTATTGGTCAATCCAGAACTATAGCAGAAGATCTGATCTGTACATGAAACAATGTTGTCACGAATCAAACTTTTCCAACCATACCTACGTATCAAAATAGCATTTCTTCAAAGAATCTATAATAGGTTTCGAATTGAAATGGCATCAATCCTAAAGGAACACCACGAATACAGCTGAAGCTGAACTGAATATAAATTTTCTTCATCTAATTTGATTAGCTGGATGAATTAGGTAGCACTATTAATCTTTACAAAACTTCACATGAAAACACAATAGAAAGACGGAATATAAATTAGATTGCCTGATTGAAAAAAATTAATTTATAATGAATTATCTAAAATTCATTTTAAACAATCACATTTTCTATAAAACCAAAATAATTCAAAAAAAAAAAAAATGTTAAGTTAAACTTGCAGGAATGTGGTGGTTCTTTACAAAAACACAAACAAAAAAAACCGACAATAGTTATACAGAGATTTGAAGAATTTTTAATTTTCAATTATTTTTTTTTTTTTTATTTTTAGTATCAATTAAATCTGAAATATTCAATGAAATATTTTTTTTATGAAGCCATTATGTTAATTAATTAATAAAAATATATTCCCTCAAAAAAAAAAAAAAAAGGGAAAAAGAAGAGGCAAAAGAGAATTTATTCCAATTCAAGAAATATTTCTCAAACAAAATCTCACTAACAATTATTGCTGATGTTGTTCTTGTAGCTGCTGTTGTTTAACCCTAGGTCAGTCTTGATCAAGCAGACCTGTAATTAAAGAAAGACTGTGGCCATGCTGGAGCACCAACTTGAAGGCCTTTGTCAAAAAGATTAACTCCAGAACTTTTTTTTAAGCCTTGTACTCATTCCATCAATTTCTTTTTGACTTATGTACATATGTATATATATGATTGATTTCTTTCAGTTTCTGTCTACCAAATCCACTCACAAAGCTTTGCTCAGCCTGGGTCTATGGTAGAAATATTTGCACAAGATGCCTCACAGTGGGACTGAACCCAGAACCGAGTGATTTGAAAGCAGATTTCTTACCACATGGCCATGTCTGCATCTACCGTCTATGCTTCATTTTCTTCTCAGGCCTTGGGTTCTATAATCCAATATGTCTTTCCTTTTCTGAAGGCAGTAGGGTATAATTTAAAAGAGACTTGACTGCTATTTCTAACAGACCAAATGAGAATGACCACATACAAGATTCCCCCTTTGTTTTTTTTTTCTGTTGTGGCCCATTATTAGAGCAATTATAATTGATTAATTAACTGAGTCTATAATACTCCACCAAAATGAAATAAATTCATTTGTTAGCTATGTGCAGATGAGAATTTTAATGACTTCAGCAGAAAGACCTTTTGATAAAATGAAAACGAAAAATTTGAAGGTTGTGAAAGGGTGGCGGTGTGTAGTAACACCTGGTTAATGATGCTAATACAATATCAATGTTAATTTTTTTTAAAATCCAGACAGCTAATCAACTGTTAATTGAGTAAGTCTTGCAATAACTAGACATCAATAGACATGAAGCTAATTTAGTGTTGGTAAACACAAGAACGACAAGATTTGAATACAAAAACATTGAGTCTCGTTGTTATTTAGTTATTAAAATGTAATAAGGAAGAGGTTGCCAGAATCTGGGGAATCAGCGATTTGAGAATCTGTGTTGGATTAAGTAATAATCCAGGCAGAAAGTCAGTAGGTTGAGAAGCTTCCTTCTCAAACATGTGGTTTGGGTTTCAGTCCCACTGTGCAACCCTTGGTCTTAAATGGCCCTGAGCTCACCAAAGCTTTGTGAGTGGATTTGCTAGATGGAAACTGAAAGAAGCCTGTTGTTTTTTTACATATATGTATATATAGGTGTGACTGTGTGGTAGTTAGCTTGTTTCCCAACCACGTGGTTCTGGGTTCAATCCCACTGTGTGGCACCTTGGGTAAGTGTCTTCTACTATAGCCTCAGACTAACCAAAGCCTTGTGAGTAGATTTGGTAGATGGAAACTGAAAGAAGCCTGGCGTGTATGTATATAAATAAATAAATATATATATATGTATGTATGTATGTATGTATTTATCTGTGTGTGTCTTTGTGTATATGTTTGTCCACCTTCCATCGCTTTATAAATAATGCTAGTGTCCCTGTAACTTAGTGGTTCAGCAAAAGAAACTGATAGAATAAGTACTAGGCTTACAAAGAATAAATCCTGGGGTCGATTGCTTCAACAAACACCATTTAAGGCAGTGCTCCAGCATGGCTGCAGTCAAATGACTGAAACAACTAAAAGAGTGAAAAAGTATATATATATATATATATATATAGATAGATATATATATATACCCACATATACATATGTGTGTGTGATGGGGAGGCACATGGCCAAGTAGTTAGGGTGTTACACTCATGATCAGGAGATCATGGTTTCTATTCCTGGACCGGGTGGTGTGTCCTGTTCTTAAGCAAAACACTTCATTTCATGTTGCTCTGCATACACTTCAACACTTGATGCGTGGTACATCATTCCCCAGTTCAGGTAACATTGATTTGATGGAGGGAGTGCGTGCTAATGGATGGCACACACATTTGATCCCTACGAAGAAAATTATCTGTGAAGGTTGTTCTCAAAGAAATTGCAGAATTGTCTTTCTTGGACTATGAGAGACTAACATCTGGCCACCTAACTCCTCAGACTACAACTCCTTTGATTATTATGTGTAGGGCACAATTGAGTGAGATACCAACCAAACTCCTTTGTAACAACAAAGATGAACTGAAGGCAAGGATTATGGCAGTATTCACCAACTTAAAACAAAGAGACTGTCCAGAAGAGTTTCAGGAGATTCTGAAGTTGTCTGGAGGCCGTGGTCGAAGCCAATGGCGATTTTATTGAAGAAATTTACTCTTTAGTATTTCAAAATATTTTTATGAAATTTTGGTAAATATTTCTGTTAAAATGAGACAGCAGTATTATTTTCATTTTTGCATAATTTAGAGGACAGTTTATTCACCGCACCCTGTGTATGTGTTTCTTTGAGTTTGTCCACCACCACCACCACCACCACCACCACCGCGGCAACTGGTATTGGTCTGTCTGTGTGTGTGTGTGTGCGTGCGTGTGTACACATTGATACTTGGCAGTATACCTTGATGGAGTATATTTTACACACATAGACAGACAGAGTAGACTGACAGATAGACAAACAGATAGATAGGACAGACAGACAGAGTAGACTGACAGATAGACAAACAGATAGATAGGACAGACAGACAGAGTAGACTGACAGATAGACAAACAGATAGATAGGACAGACAGACAGAGTAGACTGACAGATAGACAAACAGATAGATAGGACAGACAGACAGAGTAGACTGACAGATAGACAAACAGATAGATAGGACAGACAGACAGATAATCTTTTTTATTTTTACAAAGCAAAGGTTGACAGTGACTTTGAAGTTTTGACTTAGAAACCATCAGACTGTAGAAATGAAGGAAATATTTTATTCTACAGAAAAGTTTTGAGAGAACCTTCAACTTTGTCTTTGTTTTTATGTAATCCATACTTAAAAAAAACAAATAATGTGTGGATGTGGATGTGTGTGTGTGGGGGGGGGGTAGCTTTTTCATTTGCGTCCCTACCACCATTGTTTGACAACTGGCATTGCTTAACTCAAGGCTTTGTAACTTAGCAGTTCAACAAAGTTAGACTGATGAAGTATGCACCAGGCTTAAAAGATAAGTACAACGGTCAGTTTGATTAACTAGACTATCTACAGTGATGCTCCAGTATGGCCGTAGTCCAATGGCAGAAACAATGAAAGATAAATGAATAAATGAATATGAACCTTGACGAAGATCAAAAGAGTGCAAAATACCCAGGGGTGCCATTTGCATGAAAAATAAACAGTCAAGTCAGTGCTCACCTAATATAGTGAACCAGTGCGTAACTGGTTTTTTTTCTTTAATTAAGATTACATTTGTAGCAGCAGGGAAAAGGAACTCATTAATTTAATGATTAATTCAAATAAGGACAGACAAGAGAAGATATCTCGGAAATTTAAATGAAATTAATTAATTAAAAGTTGAATATGGACATTTATTGTATGTATACGAGTGTAGGGGGGAAGGGGCAGGAATCTGATACTTGGCAAATATTGTAACAACTTCAGAGAAAGATCAAACTTTCTCCCTCCCCAACTCCATCGACCCCCAACAACCAACCCACCCAGCCACCCACCCACCTCATAGCATCGCTCACATTCCACTTTGGAACTGATATTTAATTAAGTTAAAAATCAGGAGTTATTTCCCTTACATTTCTTGACCAGAATTCAATCAAGAAGCTAACGAGTTTCTCTGCTTGTGCTTGCTTGCTTGTTTTTGGTTGTTTTTTTTTTTTTTGCTTCTCACCGATTTCAGTAAATTTTTTAATTAATTAACATTTCTCAGTTCACTCACAGTAATTATGTCAGCACTGAATTAAGTAAAGTTTATTAAAGAGAATGCTAATTAATGATGGAGGAACAGAGGCAAAAGATTCACAAGTCAAAAGGAATATAAAAAAAGAAAAACTGATTGCTTTTATGTAACTTCTGCTTTCTTCTTTTACCCAACAAAAATTTCCAAAAGACCAATATATATAAATATTAGGTGACAAAACCCTTTTTGGCTAGAACCCGCAGATATGTCCCACAAGAGACAAGTTTGAGTCTCCTGGGAAGCCTTTGACATTTTCTATCCGAAACGGGAATTTCTTTTCAACCCAATATCTTCATGCTGTTATCATTAATGAAGGCAACAAACTGGCAGAATCGTTAGCATGCCGGGCGAAATACTTAACAGTATTTCGTCTGTCTTTACGTTCTGAGTTCAAATTCCACCAGGGTCGACTTTGCCTTTCATCCTTTCGGGATCGATAATATTAGTACCAATCACACACTGGGGTCGATGTAATCAACTTAATCCCTTTCCCCACATTTGAGAAATGTGTAGAAAGGATTATTATTATTATTATTATTATTATTATTATTATTAACGAAGGCGGCAGAATTGTTAGCATGCTTAGCAGTATTTCATCTATCTTTATGTTCTGAGTTCAAATTCCACTGGGGTCAACTTTGCCTTTCATTCTTTCGGGGCCAGTTAGATAAGTACCAGTTACGCACTGGAGTTGATGTAATCGATTTAACCCCTTCCCCCAAATTTGAGGCCTTGTGCTTCCAGTAGAAAGAATTATTATTAATATTATTATCCCTTTCTTTACCATATTTATTTTGAGATGCTCTGTGTTTCTTTCAATTAAATTTTAAATATAACAAAGAATTTAGTAAAATAACTTGGTTATCATTCAGCTAGTGTTAGGAACATAATTGTGACTAAGGTTTGGTGGAAGATTTTAATTCAGAGCTTATGAAAACAAGACATTGTACTCAGAGCCAGAGGCAGTTTCAGCTGGTTTGTCCAAAAGGGTTAAGAATTGTTTCTCTATTATATTTTTAACCCTTTTGTTACCAGATTGCTGTTGAGATGCTCTGTGTTTCTTTCATTAAATTTTAAATATAACAAAGAATTTAGTAAAATAACTTGGTTAACATTCAGCTAGTGTTAGGAACATAAATTGTGACTAAGGTTTGGTGGAAGATTTTAATTCAGAGCTTATGAAAACAAGCACATTTGTACTCAGAGCCAGGCAGTTTCAGCTGGGTTGGTACCAAAGGTTAAGAATTGTTTTCTCGATTATATATTTTAACCCTTTTGTTACCAGATTGCTGTTGAGATGCTCTGTGTTTCTTTCAATTAAATTTTAAATATAACAAAGAATTTAGTAAAATAACTTGGTTAACATTCAGCTAGTGTTAGGAACATAAATTGTGACTAAGGTTTGGTGGAAGATTTTAATTCAGAGCTTATGAAAACAAGACATTTGTACTCAGAGCCAGAGGCAGTTTCAGCTGGGTTGGTACCAAAAGGGTTAAGAATTGTTTCTCTATTATATATTTTAACCCTTTTGTTACCAGATTGCTGTTGAGATGCTCTGTGTTTCTTTCAATTAAATTTTAAATATAACAAAGAATTTAGTAAAATAACTTGGTTATCATTCAGCTAGTGTTAGGAACATAAATTGTGACTAAGGTTTTTGTGGAAGGTTTTAATTTAAAACTTATAGAAACAAGACATATGTATTACAGACCCAGAGGTGGTTTCAGCTGGGTTAATATCAAAAGGGTTAAGATGGTGAGCTGGAAAGAATTGTTAGTGACACGGACGACATTCGGGGGGCACTGACATCAACCACACTCAAATGGTGCTTTTTATGTGCCACTGGCACGGGAGCCAATTTAGCGGCACTAGCATCGACTGTGCATGTGCACATGCATGTAGAGACATAAATAAATATATGAGGTAGACATGGGTCTTAGTGTCCATAGACACTCGAGCAGATCTGTCAAACCCACACCAGTGTGATGATGGCAGTGGTGGTACTGGTGGTGGGAGTAGGAGTGGTGATGGTGATGATGACATGATGATGATGATGATGATGATGACGACGTCGACGACAGCAATGATGATGGTGATGATGATGATAATAATGGCAATGTGACAGCAATGACAACAATGATGATAATAACAATCTTGATGATGATGATGATGATGATGATGATGGTGGTACTGGTGGTGGGAGTAGGAGTGGTGATGGTGATGATGACAGTGATGATGATGATGATGATGACGATGACAGCAATGATGATGGTGATGACAATGACAATAATGGCGATGTGACAGCAATGACAACAATGATGATAATAACAATCTTGATGATGATGATAGTGATGATGATGATGAACTGCTGCTGCTGATGGTAGTGATAATGTCAATGATGACGATGACAAAAATAATGGCAATAACAATGTGTGTATGTGTGTGCACGCGCGTGTGTGTGTGTGTATGTGTTAAAGTGTGTATGTTATCACCATTTTTTTTCTTTTTAAGTAACTTTGTAATCATCGTTATGTAAATTATTTTAATGACGCTCAAGAATTACTTATATTCTTCATAATTACAAACAATAAACAAACAGCGTGCAGCAGCTCTCTTTAACTAACAGCACCGTGTTTTCGTAACCAACTAAAATTATTAGCAAAACAGCTGACAGAAGTTAATTGCAATTCGGAATTGAAAAGAGTTTAATGAACGGTGTATATCCTGTCTAACAAGAAAAAAACAAAAGGAAAGAAAAGCAAATGATCTCAGTGAAACCACGGAGTTGAATGCTAAGAAATAGTTTGTGTTTGTGCTTATGAATGAATTTGTTGCCACATAAAAGTGGTTACATGTTAATCAAAATGACTTTTAATGTTTTCTGTTTTTCAGCAGAGGAATGTTCTGGAATAAATTAAATATTTAAATGAATAAATATAGAAATATAGAAATAAATACATAAATGCTGAAATGTTTTCTAGCTATTTTAAAGATGTGCATTAAATTTTATACAACAGTTTGTGAATAATTTTATGACGAAAGAAAATGTCAAATAGCAGCATAGTGTATCACACAAACAGCTTGTGTCTCTTGTAATATTACAATATTGATGTCTCTGTCTAGTTAAACATAGGTTTAACTCTTGTAGAAGAGTGAGTTATTGGAACTTGTTGTGATATGTTTTTGTTAGTTAAGGAACACTGGGAGAAAAGCCACAACCAAAACATCAACACAGCCATCAAGGCAACAGAATGGAACATAGGAAACTTACAGATTAAGGAGGCTATCATCATTATCAAAACTAAACCCATCTATCAATAATAGATGTAAACTAGTGTATGTTGGTGTCTTTAGCTACCCATAACTTAGCAGTTAGGCAAACGAGACTAATAGAATAAGAACCAGGCTTAAAAAAATAAGTCCTGGGGTCAATTTGTTCAACTAGCATTCTTCAAAGCAGTGCTCCAGCATGGTTGCAGTCAAAAATAATTGGAACAAGCAAAAGATAAAAGATACACCTATTGCTCTCTACTACACACTTTTGTCCCTGGTATCAATATAAAACATTCCACTTTGAGAAAAACTGGGGTAAAGATATGAGGCTCTATGGAATACTAAGTCAGTGAGTATATAGGAGTGTTAATCAAACAACTGTAAGAGTCATTGCTGGAACTTTTGCATAATTAACATAACATTGTGTATAATATTTATAATATAAATTGATTTATACACTTGAAACAGCTGTTGAATAAAATACAGGTGTATAAAACAATTATGCATTTACAAATGCAGAAAGATATGAGAGAAACCACAGAGCTCACTCAAGAATGTCATGAGGAATCCATCAGATGTTGGTGTTTTAACATCATTTGGTCCTCTCAGTGATGAATATCACTTGAAATTTTGAGCTAAGTCAAAAATATATTCATTCATCAACATCATCATTCTTTAACATCTGTTATCCATGCTGGCATGGGTTAGATGGCTTGACCAGAGCTGGAAAGCTAGAGAGTTGCACCAAGCTCCACCTGTCTGTCTTGGCATGGTTTCTAAAGACGGATGCTCTTTCTAATGCCAACCACTTTACAGAGTGTATTGGGTGCTTTTATGTGGCACTGCACGAGCGCATTTACATGGCACCAGCACAAGTGCTTCTTATGTGGCACCAGTACAGGACTCTTGTAGGCCAACCCGCTTTACTGGGGTGAGTGGCGTTAACACTTCTGCTGTGGAAGACAGGTCTTTGTGATGTAAGAATCATTAAAGAAGAACAATCACTGGTCAAGCTAAAATTAAATCAATATATACACATGAAGCAACATCAAATAAAAATAACAATGTTTAAAGCATATATGGTCTTTATAACGTATACACAAGTGTAGAATCGCATTGGCTGTAACATTCTGTCTGAGAGAAACTTCTCAAAGACATTAAGTTTTGGAAGATAAAATATTAACTCAGAATGTTATTGGCAGATCGTCAGACACCACGTTTTACCCAAGTCTCTTTGAGAAGCTTCACTAAAATGTGTATGTGCATGTATATATATATATATATATATATATATTTCTCTCCTTGTTTCTTTTCTGTGTATCTTTCTGTCGAAGAGCGTAGGCTCGAAACGTAAAAGACTTGTTCTATTTCTATTCCTGAGCACCATACTAATGCATTTGTTTGTTTGTACTCCATCTGCCTTTGTCTTTTGTTTATTTTCGTAGGGAATAAATCCAAACTTACAGGGAAAAATCAGATTTAGGATTGAATCCAATTTTATAGTAAAATATATTATATTAAATTAGTTCATTGTTTAAACATCGCCAAGAGAAATATTTAAACCACCTGATGAATGACTGTGACTTGAAAATTTAAAGAAATTAACAGCCATGAAACGATCGTAGTGATATATTAATTATATTTGTTTATAATTTTGTTATATATTTAAAATAATATTAAATTG
>NC_043018.1:19791360-19808860 GCF_006345805.1 Octopus sinensis | reverse complement strand
CAGCGAACGAAAGAATTTAAAAAAAAAAAACCAACAACAACAACAACAAAAGAAACAAGCGATAAAAAAAAAAAGAAGGCTTAAAACAAAAGACAGAAAACAACAAAAAGACAAAAAAAAAAATAACAAGCCAAAGCTTTCGTTCAGTCCTTTAACTACAACAAAGCGTGTTCATTTGTTACATTGTAAGAAATCAATAACGAGAATCAATCAATAGGAAAAAGTATTTTCTTTATGGTTGGTTTATTTATTTGGGTTTTGTTTGCGTGCTTTTTTGGCTGTTTTTTTTTTTTGTTCTTTGGTGGGGGTGGGGGTGGGGGAGTTTCCAAGACATTTACCTGGAACTAGGAATTAGGACATTCTTTTAGAATGTGTTAGCATTGTTGTATATACAGTTATACATTTAGATGTAAAAAAGAAAAAAAAATATATATCCTCTCTCGCTCGCTCTCTCTCTCTTTCTCTGTCTGTCTGTCTGTCTCTGTCTCTCTCTCTCCCTCATTATCTCCTGCATCTCTTCAGATGCTATGAAGAAAATGGCGCAAATTGACATTGATTTACTAATAAATATTCTTTCTATTTTCCCCTCCACATACTTTCTCATATACTATATTTATCTATCAAACTATCTATCTATCTATATATATATATATATATCTTTCTATCTAGCTATCTATCTATCTATCTATCTGCACACACATAGTGGCTTGTGAATGCTGTACAGGCCATGTACAGTGCCTGTCAGTGAGGTGAGAGTTAACCATCAGTACAGTGATGACTTTGGTGTACAGGTAGGTGTTTATCAGGGCTTGGTTCTTGGTCCCCTCCTTTTGTATCATTATCCTCCAGGCCATAACAGAGGAATTCAAGACTGGCTACTGATGACCTGGCTCTGATAGCAGATTCTATATCAGAGCTAGAAAAGATATTCCAGGTATGGAAGTAAAATCTGGAATCGAAGGGCCTTAAGTTTAACTTAGCAAAGACTAAGGTTCTAAGGTTTCAGTAATCAAGAAAACAAACAGGACCTTATCTCCTTCAGGTAAATGGCCCAGCTCAATATGTAGGAATGGTGTAGGCAGGAATTTCATACGGTGTACCTGGTGCAAGCTATAGACACACAAGAGGTGCAATGGAATAACAGGAAGGTTATCAGAGAAGGTGGTGCTTGTGTGTGGAAGATGCACAGGAGCCATAAAAACTACACCTAAATGCCCCAGAAGCTTTTTAAGGGTAGCAGAAAACTTTTACTACTTAAAGGACCTAATTAGTAATTGGTGAGGATGTATGGAAAGTGTAATCTCTAGAATAAGAATAGGATGGTGAAAATTCAAAGAGCTTTTACCTTTGTTGGCAACAAAGTCTCTCTCTCTCTCTGAATGAAAGGAAGATTGTATGATGCTTGTATAGAAACAGCAGTACTACATGGTAGTGAGATGTTGGCCCTGAATGCAGAGGACACGCAAAGGCTAGAGAGGAACGATGCTAGTATGCCCTGCTGGATGTGCAATGTAAGTGTATGTGGACAACAGAATGCTAGTATATTGAGAGAAAAGCTAGGCATAAGGGGAATTAAATAGAATGGGCAAGAGAGGAGACAGCATTGGGTTGGTCATGTGATTCAGAAGGATGAGGATGGTTGCATAAGAAAGTACCAATCACTTGAAGTGAATGGAACTAGCAGAAGACAGGGGACAAAGTACTGAAGGCTAATACCAGGACACTGAGACATACAAAGGAGGTGACAAAGGACCGAGATATTTGGTGCCTTGCTGTACACAAGAAAACCTGCCCACCACAGCAGAGTTGTTAATGCCTCCCACTCCCCAGCACCTGAAGGATTTTTTCCTTGCAAGTGCCCTCATGCCAGTCCACATAAAAAGCACCCATGAAAAAAGTGGTTAAGCCAGCCCATATATCATCATCATCATCATCATCATCATCATTATCATCATCGTTTAGCGTCTGTTTTCCATGCTAGCATGGGTTGGACGGTTCAACTGGGGTCTGGGAAGCCCGAAGGCTGCACCAGGCCCAGTCAGATCTGGCAGTGTTTCTACGGCTGGATGCCCTTCCTAACGCCAACCACTCCGTGAGTGTAGTGGGTGCTTTTTTTACGAGCCACCTGCACAGGTGCCAGACGAGGCTGGCAAACGGCCACGATCAGATGGTGCTTTTAACGTGCCACCGGCACGGGGGCCAGGCGAGGCTGGCAACGGCCACGAACAGATGGTGCTTTTTAATTTAAATTTTTCTATTATATGTAAATAGGTATAATAGAAAAACTCTGATAAATTCTCAAGAAGGTATTGGCACTTAATGTATAAGAGACACCTTGAAATCAATAAAGAAATATGTAACTGAAAATGCTATTTCTTTTTTTTTTAACAAAAAGCTCCCATTAAAATAATTGCTAATGAGTTGCAATGCGTTCCATTGCAAATAGACATTTCTTAGAGTAACTCTGCAACCAGAAACCTCGTTTATTACCATTTCTATTAAATTCCAATGAAATGCAGCATTCATGTTTGTCTTTGAACCTCTTACAACACTTACGTTTATATATTTGTTTTGCAAGATTTTTGATGTGAAATCGTGTGTTGAAACAGATATTGTTGTATTTAGGAACGGTCATTTTGCCGGTTTAGCCAATAAAAACACACGCACTATATATTTGGTGTTACTTTGCTTCAGTGTTATTTATTTTTTACATTAATCTTAATCTTATTTCGGCCAGAGTTCTTTCGTCACACTCCTGTGACCGCATCAGTGGTCCTTTGCTTTCTTCTTTCTTATTTGTGTGTCTCTCCTTACTAACCATCAGCCTCTTACAACACTGTTTTTCATCTTACATCTTTATTCTTTCTGATTTAAGTTAACTCAACCAGCAAGACTAATTTCTTATCCAACTCTTGTTGTTTTGATTAATTATCTAAATCTAATGACTTCTATATACATTTTTCTTGACCTTCAGAATCAACGATTTCCCAAAGCTACGGTTTGCAAACAAATGGGGACCACAAAGACACTGCTTGGGGTTCTTCTGTGAACTGAGTTCAAAATTCTAAAAGGTGGCAATTTAAAATATATAATTACTCAATTACTTATAATTATTTAATTACATATATCTTTTGATTATGAGACAAAATGAAGAAAACAAGTGTGTTGTCATTTAATAACATTGGCTTATTCAGGAAATAGACCTTTCAAAAAGCTGGGGTCTGTGAGAAAATTTGTTTAAATAAAAGGGGTCTTTGAGAGAGAAAAGGTTCAGAACTAAGGGTCCATTATATCTGACTATTTACAAAAAATTACCTCAGTTTCTTTCATCTTCTTTATTCTATTCTTCCTTCAACTTATTCCCCCCATTTTAATTTTTTCTCCTTTCTTTTATTTTAACCTACTACTAACCTACATCTTATCCCATCACATTTCACCCCTTTCATTTCAATTAATGTATAATTTACATCTCTTTAATATCATTTCTTCATTTGAAGGTGGTGAGCTGGCAGAATCGTTAGCACGCTGGGTGAAAGGCTTAGCAGTATTTCGTCCCTCTTTACATTCTGAGTTCAAATTTCACCAAAGTCAACTTTGCTTTTCATCCTTTCGGGGTCAATAAATTAAGTACAAGTGAAACAATGGGGCACAAGTTAATGAATGAAACAAGTAAAATATCCTAGTAACTTAGTAGTTCAGCAAATGAGACCAATACAATAAGTACCAGACTTTACAAAATTTAAGTACCGGTATTAATTTGTTCGACTAAACCCATCAGGGCTGTGCCCCAGCATGGCCACAAGTTAATGAATGAAACAAGTAAAAGACAGAAGAAACCAAGAAGAAAACAAGAAAGAAATTTCTCACAAACGAATTACAAACCCTCTTCATAAATTTCTACTTCAGTCCACAATTGGTTTGATGCCAGAGCAATTAACGTAACAGTTAATTATTTTCCTAATTTATTCTTCAAACATATTATTATATTAGAGTTTCATTGTTCACACTTCAAGAATAGCTAAAAACCATTTTCTGGGAATCTTTCATGGCACCTACCTTCCTTTGTAACAAATGTTTTCACTTCTTTACACACTTGGTTTCTAATTTCTAGGAAAATCTTTCCCTTCCTTTCAATCCTTTGATAAGTTCCTAATCGAATAAAGTTGCCTTTATCAAGAGTGGTCTGAGTTATGGTGAGAATCATGACACCCCCTTGTGAGAATGGACTAGCTGAACTCGTATAAGTAGAAGTGTGTTTGATTGAAAACAAGAGGGGGGAAATCGCAGGAAGTCGAAAGGTGTCATTTGTGAGTTCATGGAGTTGTTGAGAAGTTGTTATAGTTCGTTGAGAGTCGTTTTGGATTGGTTACAGTTGTTGAAAGAGTATTTGGGGATACATCAGGTGGAGACCGTGTTCTGTGGTACTATATATCACACCGTATTAGTGCATGACACTAAGGTGACACACACAGAGCCCCCGTTACAAAAGTCTGCAAGAAAGGGTATGACCATTGTCTTTGCAGACACTCCAATACAAATTAGTTTAGAGATAGGTGAGGTCCATTTTCTCCACAGACTCTCCAAAGCAAAATGGTCTAGAGGAAGAGGGTGCATCCATTGTCTTCACAGAATCTGCAAGACAAATTAGCTTGGATAAAGAGAGGTGTGCTCATTGTCTTCCCAAACTCACCAAGACAATGATCTGTAGAAAAGAGCTGCAGCCAGTGTCTTCACAGGTCCTCCAAGACAAATTGATCTCATGAAAGGATCTGTATCTTATTTCTTTACTGCCCGGAAAAACAAGGACAGACAAAAGGATTAAGTTGATTACATCGACCCCAGTACATAACTGGTACTTAATTTATCGACCCTGAAAGGATGAAAGGCAAAGTTGACCTCGGCAGAATTTGAACTCAGAACGTAACAGCAGACAAAATACTACTAAGCATTTCGCCCAGCATGCTAACGTTTCTGCCAGCTCGCCACTGTATCTGGTAGAAGGGGGCATGCCCATTCTCTTAAAACACGCCTTCACAACAAATTGGCCTGGAGGCATGTCCAACGTCTTGACTGGGCCTTCAAGACAACTTAGGGCCATACAGTTAATGCTACTCTTGGACAAGTCAACAATGGTGGTAAAAACATGGTCAACAGAAAGGAAGGATTTGGTGTAGTGGCCAAATGTGGAACCAAAAGCAGGGTGCAGCTGGTTTGGTGGACATGACATTAGGAACAAGTAGAAAGATTGGGAAGTTGGGAATGTTTAAGTTGGGGTGGAATGAGACTAACCAGTGCCGAAGAGCAATGTCCACAGTAGTAATGGTAGACAAAGCAGAGGGTGGACACAATGTGTCTGTGAAGCAGAGGCTGGAGTATGTTGGGGAATGACACACCATTAAATACATCCTGTATTTAATTAATTTTAACCCTGGAGTTGACACCCTAGCTTTCTTAGATCAGATGTACCATCAAGATGGTACACTACATTAACACCTTGGCATTTAAACCAACCAGATCCAGGCCTGGCTGTGTGGTTAAGAAGTTTGCTTTGCAGCCCTGTCGTTTCAGGTTCAGTCCCACTGCATGGCACATTGAGTAGGTGTCTTCTATTATAGCGCCAGGCTGACCAATGCCTTATGAGTGAATTTGATAAGCAGAAACTGTGTGGAAACCCATTGTGTGTATGTGTGCATGTATGTGTGTGTGTGTGTATGTTTGCCACCCACCCACCCACCCACCTACCAGTTGCTTTATATTCAAACCAGCCAGATCTTGCTTCTCACACCTACTCGACATTGTCATTCTAAAAGTAAACAATCACATCATCAAAATATCAAAGCTATGAGATAACACGTGATTAATGCAAAGCAAACTCAGAAGTGTTTTCTGAATGATAAACGGTTAAGTACAACAGCAGCCACTTAACTATTTGGATTTTGTGCAGCAGGTATACCTGGGAATTTGTTTACCATATCATTCTGACAAGAGTAGAGTGTGGAAGATAAAGTAGTTGTGCAAGAATGGTAAATGATGCAAATTTTCACTAGATGTGGCACTATATTTATGATTATACATGAGAAAGCAAAACAAACTGTCCTAGCACTTGTTCACGACAACGATAACAACATCAACATTCTCATCGCCATAATTATTCCATCTATTTATCATTTACGGTCCAAACTAATTATGGATGACTGCAGCAAAAATTGGACAATTTTCCAGCATTCCTAACATCTGCAGAAATCTCTGCTGCAAAACACAGTGATGAGCATTGACAACAGAACAATATTTTGGTGTCAAAATATATTTAATGAGGGCAGCAATTTCCAACTGACATGTAAACAGCTAATTAGGTTTGAGGAATATAAAATGAAATAATGAAAGCGAACAAGTAATTGCTGTATTGAAGACAGCATGGATAATTGCAATGGTAAGCAAATAAGTATTGCTGGATGATGGCTAGCTGAGTGGTTAAGAGGTTTCTTTGGTAAATACGAGGCTCCAGATTCCATCCTTAAATCCTTAAAAATGTTTCAGCCCAAAGGCTGCGGCCATGCTGGGGCACCACCGCTGATCCTATTGAATGATATTTTGGATAAGCATCTTCTAGTAGAGCATCAGGTTGAATAACATCTTGTGAATGAAATTTGGTTGATGGAAACTGTAGAGAAGCCTGTGATATATATCTTTTTATCTTTTACCCTTTTATTTGCTTTAGTCATTGGACAGCAACCATGCTGGAGCATACCACCTATAAAGCACGTGTGTTGGCACCAGGTGAAAACAAGACCCATGCTGGTGCCGTATAAAAAGCACCAATGTTAGTGCCACATAAAAAGCACCCATGCTGGGGCCACATAAAGAGGACCTGTGTTTATGCCATGCAAAAAGGACCTGTGCTTGTGTCACATATAAAGCATCTGTGCTGGTGTCACATATAAGGTATTTGTGCTGGTGCCACATAAAACTCCCCCCATGCTGGTGTCACATATAAGGCACTTGTGCTGGCATGATGTAAAAAGCACAAGTGCTGGTGCCACATAAAAAGCACCCAGTACACTCTGTAAAGTGGTTGGCATTAGGAAGGGCACCCAGTTGTAGAAACCGTACCAAAATAGACAAATGGGAGCCTGATTTGGCAGCTCCTGTCAAACTGTCTGACCCATGCCAGCATGGAAAGTGGACATTAAATGATGATGAAGATGAAGATGGTACTTATTCTTTCAGTCACTTTTCCTGACCTGCTAAGTGATATGGACATAAACAAACCAACACCAACAGTCAAGTGGTATGTGGGTGGGTGGATGGCAAACACACAAACACACACATACATACATGCACACATACACACAATGGGTTTCCACACAGTTTCTGCTTATCAAATTCACTCATAAGGCATTGGCCAGCCTGGCGCTATAGTAGAAGACACCTGCTCAATGTGCCATGCAGTGGGACTGAACCTGGAACCACAGGGCTGCAAAGCAAACTTCTTAACCACACAGCCAGGCCTGTTTCCTTGACAAACTCCCAATAATGGGTAGGTGGGTGGGGTGGGGGAATTCTTCAAAAGTTAGAAATTATCTAAAATATAATTTTTTTAGAAAAACAGATTAACACAGGCTTGTTGGCAGATTTGAAGAATTTGTGTTTTTCAATGCCTTTGGCCACGACTGGAGAATGGCTGGAAGCGCTCACACGAGAAACCTTATCTTATGAAAGGTGAGTTTATGCAACATCACAGGAAATGTGTGTGTATGAGTGTTTATGGAAGGGTTGCGTGTATGCTTGTGTGTGTGCAATTATGTCTATGGAAATGTGTGTGTATGAGTGTTTATGGAAGGGTTGCGTGTATGCTTGTGTGTGTGCAATTATGTCTATGGAAATGTGTGTGTATGAGTGTTTATGGAAGGGTTGCGTGTATGCTTGTGTGTGTGCAATTATGTCTATGGAAATGTGTGTGTATGAGTGTTTATGGAAGGGTTGCGTGTATGCTTGCATGTGTGCAATTATGTCTATGGAAATGTGTGTGTATGAGTGTTTATGGAAGGGTTGCGTGTATGCTTGTGTGTGTGCAATTATGTCTATGGAAATGTGTGTGTATGAGTGTTTATGGAAGGGTTGCGTGTATGCTTGTGTGTGTGCAATTATGTCTATGGAAATGTGTGTGTGTCTACAGCAGTAGTTGCATGTATGATTGTGTGTGCATGTGTGTTAGCAAAAGCCCTTGTATGCTTGATTGTGCATGCATGCATGCATGTGGAATGATGTGTGTGCTAATGTGTTCATGTATCAGGTACAACAAGGAGGAACAGATGAAGATCTGGAGAGAAAAAGAAAAAACAAGGCATTTGTAAAGGTAAAAATCGATTGCTCTTACCAACAGACCAACAGACAGACAAGGCTTTCAACTTACCTGGAAAAAAAAAATGAAAGTTATATATTAAAACATTGATTTATAAAAGCACAATGATAATATTTTTTACTAATTTTAGAACAATGCCAGCAATTTTGAGGGGAGGGGAACCAGCTGAAACTTCAAAGTCACTGTCAGAATGATTCTTGTAGAATTATATATATATGTGTGTGTATATGTATATATATATATGAAGTGCAGGCTTGGCTGTGTGGTAAGAAGCTTGCTTCCCAAACACAAGGTACCAGGTTCAGTTCCACACCATTGTACCTTGGGCAAGTGTCTTCTACTAAAGCCTCGAGTTGGCCAAAAGCTTTGTGAGTGGATTTGGTAGATGGAAACTGAAAGAAGCCCATCATATGTGCGTGTGCGAGTGTGTGTCCTTATTACTGCTTCACAACCGGTGTCGGTTGTTTACGTCCCCCATAACTTAGCAGTTCAGCAAATGAGGCAATAGAATAAGTACTGGGCTTTGGAGGATAGATCCTGGAGACGAATTGCTCAACTAAAACTGGCATGGCCACAGTCAAATGACTGACATAAGTAAAAGAATAAAAGAATATATATATATATATATATACATATATCATCATCATCACCATCATTGTTTAATGTCCATTTTCCATGCTGGCATGGGTTGGATGGTTTGACTGAGGTCTGGAAAGACAGTGGCTGCACCAGGCTCCAATCTGGTCTGGCAATGTCTCTACAGCTGGATGCCCTTCCTAATGCCAACCACTCCAAGAATGTAGTGGGTGCTTTTTACGTGGCACCCACACAAGAGCCGGTCAGGCGACCCTGACATCAATCATGTCTGGGCAGTACTTTTTATATGCCACCAGTCAGGGGGCACTGGCATCAACCACATTTGGATAGAGCTTTTTACATGCCACCGGCACACACACACATTTTATATTCTAACCTTGTACCTTTATAACTTTATTACATTCTTCTAGTTATATATACACAGTAATTATATATATATATATATATATATGTATATATATATATATATATATATATATATACATATATATATATATATATACATATATATAAATATACATATACATATACATATGCATATATATATAACGGGAAGCTTTATGAAAATAGACAAAAGACGAAGGCAGGTTTACGGAAATAAACAAAAGACGAAGGCAGGTGGAATACAAACAAACAATTGTATTAGTATGGCACTCAGGAAATATAAATGAAACAAGTCTTTAACCTTTCGAGCCTACGCTCTTCAACAGAAAGATACACAGAGAAAAAACACAGAAAGAAGGAGAGAAAAAAAATATGCGTGCAGAAGCTAGTGAATCAACATGGCGATCTGATTTCGGCCAGAAGTCAAAGATCAAACATGAGACGCAAGAGCAAAATTAGGGGATAGATATACACTTCTATTATATATACTTTATATTCCTCTATCTCTTTAATTGGAAACCACATTTCAATATTACTGTATTACTCTCCTTCCCTAGAACAAATCTTTGTAGCATACATTTGACAATCAGTGAGTGAGAGAAATTATGCAACATATCATACAGCATAGCAGTAAATAACTTTATGTAAGAAACTCTTTTCAGTCTTACTTGAAAACCTTGGAGGGAAAAGAATCAGCAAAGACAAGTATTTGAGCAGAACTGAAGAATAAAAATGGTTTATCTTGTGCCAAGGTTAGGAAGAATTACCGGCGAGGGGGAAATGATTTAATTATGGTCAGCCCCATGGATGGTTACATAATTTTCAACAAATGTACAAGGGCAGATGTGTGTGTGTGTGTGTGTGTGTGTTGGCAGCCAATAAAAGGCATAGACCTCACTTGTTCAGCCAGTGTTGTACATGATACTTTGCTGCCTAAATAATTCTTACAATGTTTCCAGCTTCAAAAAAAAAAAATAAATAAAACATACACACACACTTTCCACACACACACACACACACACACACCACATATAGTTATTTATGTACACAAAATTTTACATGTATGTATATACGAGGAAAATTTATACATATATATTTAAAATTTGGCGTATACATTTATATATATATTTATATATATATATATATATATATATATATATCACGTGATCACATGACCGACCGGGCTATCAGATGTTGCTACACATCGCTGGTCACAATGCGCTTCGCATTGTTTTAGCCTTCAAATGACGCCACCCCACTGGCTAATCGAGCAGGCCAACAGAAGAAAGAGTGAGAGAAAGTTGCGGCGAAAGAGTACAGCAGGGATCGCCACCACCCCCTGCCGGAGCCTCGTGGACCTTTAGGTGTTTTTGCTCAATAAATACTCACAACGCTCGGTCTGGAAATCGAAACCGCGAGTCCGCTGCCCTAACCGCTAGGCCATTGCGCCTCCACACATATATACATATACACATATATGTATGGATCGCGCCTTCCTCATCCACATGATCCCAATCGCCCTCCTGAAATCGTACTCTACTGTCGTGGAGGCCTTCCAAGTGGTCATTTCCGCTCGTGCAGGTACCACTCGACAACTGCGCGGGTCCACCGATCATCGGTGAGCCGGGCAACGTGTCCAACCCATCTAAACTTGCTGTGTGTATATTCTACGATGACATCCCTCACGCTGGACCTCTCTCTGATGACCTCATTACTGATGTGCTCTCTCAATGAGATTCCAAACATTGACCTCTCCATGGCTCTTTGAGCTGTTACCAATCTCCGCTCTTCTCTCTTTGTTGTAGCTGTTGTTGTGTTTTCTCTTTGTTCATGTCTGGATTAACTATATATACACATACACACATTTATATATATACATATGTATTATATAAATACACACATACATATATATATATATACACACACACTCATAATTATATATAAATACATACCTGTATATATACACATACGTAGATATACATACATATATGCATATATACATACATATATATATTATATATATATATGTATATATACACACACATGTACATATGTATTATATATATATATATATACACATGTTATATGAATACATATATATATATAAACATACACACATATATATTTATATATATATATATATATATATATATATATATATACATATACATATTATATATATATATACACATCTGTATATATACATACATATATATAATATATATATTGTACATATATGTGTGTGTATATATATATATATATATATATATATATATATATATATTATATATATATATATACATATAAATGTAATAGACATATATATAAATATATACATAAATACACGTGTGTATATGTGCTGTGCATTTATGCACATAGATAAGCACACACAAGGATGGGAAATTTTTACCATTATATTTGTTGTAAAATGCAAAGCTTTAATAATAATAATAATAATAATAATAATAATAACAACAATAATAATGATGATAATAATAATAAGAACAACAACAACAAAACGACAATAGTAAAACTTACAAACCATAATCTCATGAAAAAAAATTTATATAAAATGATGGCGTGTAGAAGGATGCTGTGTTGTTGAGGAATCCTGAACAAGATGAACAAAAATTTGGAAAAGATAAAGTTTTTGCAGCCTGTGGCACAATTTTATAGATTACAAAACTAACGAATTAGATTAAAATGATGCAACCCCCCCCCCCCACCCGACTATCAAAAAAAAAAAAGTTTACAAAATACAAAAAGAAAAAAAAAACTGGCGTTTCCTTATTAATAAGTGATGGAATTGAAGTATGTTTATCATCAAATATTTCTGTGTTTCAGGTGAATTTTAATGTTTATTGTCTCTGAGAGAGTATTTTTTTGCAGGAACTAGACATGTCAACAAGTGTAGACTTCAGAGATCAAACTAAAACAGCAAACAGAGAAATATTGGAATGGCATGAATCATGAAACCAGAAGAAAAAAAAAATTGATCAGTTACAAGGTTAAAATTCAAACAAAAAATACAAATTGATTATTCCCTCTTTTTCTCTCCCCCCCCCCACTATTTTTTAAATAAATATTTTGTTTTTATTTTTCTGCAAGTGTTCAATAAAATTGGAAAACAGTAAGATAAACTCGTTATCAATAGCTTCGCTTCGTAAGTTGTTTTTCAATTTACAATAGTTCAATACTTTCAATTAATTAAAAGCTGTCAATAAACTGCAATAATTAGAGGTAATTATCAGATGATTAATTACATTTTGTACTAGATTCCAATCTTTAACAGTTGTTTTTTTTTTTGTAATTTTTTTTTTTTTCCTTTTTCTTTGATTAAAATTCAATATTTCATCCTCAACCAAAACTGCAGCAAAAAAGCTCTCATTTACATAAAACTTCTCCTTAATCTCCACAGAATGTTGGACTATCGATCACCATCATCATCATCAACATTATTATTATTATTATTATTATTATTATTTTTATTATTATTATTATTATAAGAAGGCAGTGAGCTGGCCGAATTGTTAGTGTCTTGGAGGAAATGCCGAGCGGTATTTCGCCCGTGATATGTTCTGGCGGAGAGCTGGCAGAAACGTTAGCACGCCAGGCGAAATGCTTAGCGGTATTTCGTCAGCCACTGCATTCTGAGTTCAAATTTTGCCGAGGTCGACTTTGCCTTTCATCCTTTCAGGGTGGATAAAATAAGTACCAGTTACACACTGGGGTCGATGTAATCGACTTAACCTGTGTGTCTGTCCTTGTTTGTCCCCTCTGTGTGTAGCCCCTTGTGGGTAATAAAGAAATAGGTATGTTCTGAGTTCAAATTCTGCCAGAAGTTGACCTTGCCTTTCGTCCTTTCGGGGTCAATAAAATAAGGACCAGTTGAATACTAGGGTTGACGTAATCAACTCATTCCCACCTCCCTTAAGCTGCCTTTGTGGCAAAAATTTCAAATAATAATAATAATAATTATTATTATTATTATTATTATTATTATTATTATTATTAAGGCAGCGAGCTGGCAGAATCATCAGCATACTGGACAAATGCTTGGGCAAGTAACTCCTACTACACTTTTGGGCTGACCAAAAGCTTAAGAGTGGATTTGGTAGACAAAAGCAGAAAGAAAGCTGCAACATGTGTGTGTGTGTGTGTGTTTCTTTGCATCTGTGTTTATCCCCCACCCCGCTACTTGACAATTGGTGTTGATGTTGTTGGCAAAAGCAACTGATAGAACAAACACCAGGCTTAAAATAAAATAAGTAATAAGATGGATCCGTTTGACCAAAATTGGTCAAGGCCATGCTACAGCATGGTTGCAATCTAATGACTGTTAAGTTAAGTTAAGTTAATTTTTTGGCTCAAAAAGCAAAAAGCAAGGCTATGTAGGGAGACATGGAGTTATGTACAGGGAGGGTGTTCATGCAAAGAGTTCAGGCCATTTCTGGTCAAGAGAGACTTTGAACCGAGCGGTCATCGGCATTGTCACTATCTCGTCCGGCAGCTTATTCCACGGATCCGCAACCCGGACGGAGAAAGCCCCTCTCCAAACAAGTAAAAGATAAAAGCTATACACACAAGCACACACATGTATGTAGTTATAAGAAAAGATATACAAAGTGCATAAGATAGAGATGGAGCCAGAGGACAGAGGGAGTGGCGTGACATTGGGATACATTTTACAAAGGATATACATTGGACGCGGGGGGGGGGGGCAAATGTTTAGCTTCTCTCTGGTTTCTTCCGCAACTGTTGAACTGCTCAATAATCAAAGTTTGGTAAACAGCAGCTTCGAGAATCAAATTGTTTTCTTTCCAGCTGAAAATGATTCTCGAGCTAATATTGTAGAAATAAGAAATCCAGATGTCATAAGGAGATTTACAACAAGACAAAAGTCTGAAAACACACAACAGCCATATTGAATGCCAAAGAAAACAAACAAAAAAAAAATACAAAAAAAAAACAAACAAATGATTTAAAAAACAAAAAAAAACAAAAACGTTAGCAAAAGAGCAGAGATACTAGAATCGGAACAAAATAATAGTCTTTTGTTTCCAGACATTGAAATCATGAAACTGTTGATAATTCTACAATTGTTGAAATCTGTTTTTGAAGCAGGAAAATTGTAAAAATATTCCGGACAAAAATCAAGAGAAAAATTAGTAAAAACTTAACGAGAAATGTCCTGGCAGTAAACAATTGTGTTTTTCCAAAAAACTGAGCTCCTAAGTTCCATGAATGTAAACAAATCAACACCAATTGTTAAATGGTGAGACACACACCCACACAAACACACAAACACCTGTACACACGCACACACATATTATGTTATGTTGCTTGCTTCCAGCAATGTGATCATGAGTTCAGTCCCACAGAACAGCACCTTGGGCAAGTAACTTTATTATAGCAATCAGGGCAATCAAAATCTTGTGAGTGGATTTGGTAGACGGAAACTGAAAGAAGCCTATCATATAGCTGTTTGTATGTGTGTGTTTGTGTGTGTGTGTGTATGTGTGCCCCTAATGCTGGTGACATGTTCTGTTATGAATTTTAATAGCCACATCATTGTTTATCAGGGGTCGATTTCTATGAGAATTTTGATGGCTCACCAGGCCTGCACGACTCAAACACCTCCGCCCACAAACCACGCACATAAAAAGCAACACTCTCTCACTTTCCACAGGTTCACCCCCTTCTAAGGCCCCCTCCTCCTAATTCTCTCATACTTCACTCTCTCCCTCTCAAACCTTGAACAACCATCATGCACTATCTTCCTCCATCCATCATGATCTTGTGCCCCCCTCTCCCAATTACCAGCTGCAATTCCTGTCTTTATTAGAGCATTTTTAAGGCAATCCTTAAACCTTAGTTTAGGCTTATGCACTGGTCTCCTGCCATCTTCCAGCTCACCATATGATAGCTGCTTTGGCAGTTGCTCATCACTCATCCATACCAAATATCCCACCCACCACATCAAACGTCTCTGCAAAATCATACTCTGGGAACGTATTAAAGCTCTTTTCGGGGCTACTTTACTTGAATTCTTACTATCAGGTAACTAATTTCATGTTATTACATAACTGACTTCACAATTTGGATATTCATAATTTATTGAGAATTCCTAAAAGCAAGATCCTGTGTAAGACAGTTCAGTATTCTCTGTAAATGCACAAAAACTGTTTTAAGGGCTACATATCTAGTATTGTTGTTATCGGATTAGCAAAACAATTATGAGAATGGAACCAAGGGATAAGCTCCACTTTCCTGGGAATTACCGGGTATGTCAGCTAGTATATATATTTCAACATGCGATCTCTTGAGCACCACCAGCAAAAAAATTTTTTTCCTCTGTCTTCCCTTCTCGGGATCTTTCCTTCTCCTTTGTTTCCGACGAAGAGCTCCGCTCGAAACGTTAAACCCTCCTTCCCTTCTTTCCTGAGCGTCAAATAATACTTTAATTGTTCCACGTCCTCGCGTTGCTGTTTTTTTCTGTGTTTTCTTGTTTGGATTAACTATAATATATATATATTTGTAAAAAATGAAGTTCGAAAATGCTGCTATATTAGACAAATTTTTAATTTTTATATATACATTATATATAAAATAATAAATAATATATATATATATAATATATATATATATATATATATAATATATATATATATATATATAATATATATATATATATATATATATATATATATATATATATATATAGGGAGAGTTTACTAAAAAAACAAAAGACGAAGACAGGTGGTGTACAAAACAAAACAGATGTATTAGTATAACACTCAGGAATAGAAAAAGTCTTTTACGTTTCGAGCCTATGCTCTTCTACAGAAAGGGACACAGAAAGAAAATGTGTGTGTGTATATATATATGATGGGCCTCCATACATTTTCTGAGTAACAAAGTTCCTCAAAAAGCATCGATCAGTCCAGGGTTACTTGCCCACGTAGGACTGAACTCAAAACTACAAGGACATGAAGCACATGCTTTGGCCACTCAGCTACACTTGTAGTCATATGAGGTTCGACCAATAAGTATCTGGGCTGTTGCCATAGTAACGAAGCTAAAGCACACAGAGTGAAGCCGCTTGGTAAAGATTGACCTTAAACACTGCTGTGCAGGTGCACTAAGTTTTAACATTCTAGCTCACTTTCACTGTTTACAGCAGTACTTGGAAGGAAGGTGTGTAGCATGTGATCGTCGCATTGGCCATGACAGAGAAAGTTGTCATGGCAATACCTGCTCATAGGCTTATGCAAAGTTGCAGAATGTGTATGGAGAGGAATGTATGAGCTGCACACAAGTGTATGAGTGGTTCAGACGGTTCCAAGATGGCTTTTCTGGGACAAACGTTCTGGGAGACCCGTAATCAGCAGAATTGAGAATAACATCACAGATCTGCATGAAGCTGTGAGGGGAAATTGTCAAATCGCCATCCATGAGTTATCAGAAGATGTGCAGATTAGTTACGGTTCAGTTCAGTCCATTATCCAGGAAGATTTGGATATGAGATGTATGTCTGCCAGGTTTCTGCAAAAAGACACTCAGGTTTCAGTTGCACAAGATCTCCTTGATTGTGTCAAGAATGATGAAAACTTTTTTGAAAACTTTGTGTAGGTTTCCAAGCAGGTATCGCCAAGCTTTTGGCAACATTTGATGCAGATTCTCTGCTCAACTTTCTCTGTCATGATCAGTGCGATGATCACACGCTACACACCTTCCTTCCAAACACTGCTGTAAACAGCGAAAGTAAACTAGAAGGTTAAAACTTAGTGTGCCTGCACAGCAGAGTTCAAGGTCAATTTGTGCCAAGCGGCGCTTCATTTTGCATGTTTTAACTTCATTACTATGGCAACAGTCTGAATACTTATTCATCAGACCACACACACAAAATATATATATATATATATATATACACACACATTTATACACAGAAAATATGCTTATATATTTTACATGTATGTGTAGGTGTGTATGTATTATATATATATATATATATATATATATATATATATATATTTATATATAGTGTGTGTGAAATTGAAAATGGGAGATTAGGGGAAGAAAGACAAAAAAGAAACGAAAAAAATATCTGTGTTGCTTGGTGAAGGAAAACTGAAAATATTGTTTAAAGCAACAGAT
>NC_043018.1:19783860-19786360 GCF_006345805.1 Octopus sinensis | reverse complement strand
TTATTACCCACAAGGGGCTAAACACAGAGGGGACAAACAAGGACAGACATAGGTATTAAGTCGATTACATCGACCCCAGTGCGTAACTGGTACTTAATTTATCGACCCCGAAAGGATGAAAGGCAAAGTCGACCTCGGCGGAATTTGAACTCACAACGTAACACAGACGAAATACCGCTAAGCATTTCGCCCGGCGTGCTAACGTTTCTGCCAGCTCGCTTCCTCCATCTGTGGTGATGACAGGCATTGTTCTCCCAGCGTCCTGCATATCAGAGTAAGCGCATAAATGTGAAACAAGGTGGGAGAAAATAGTACTCGAATACCAGAGGTAGAGTAATATGCTTTATTATTATTATTAAAGCTGCAGAAACATCACAAAAAACTGCTACTCAGAGTTTCACGTTCCCATTCATTGGACACTTTGGATTGAGATTCTCAATCTAAACTGTCTGCTGAACAGGAACGTGAAACTCTGAGTAACAGTTTTTTGTGATATTTTTGTGATGTTTTTGCAGCTGTAATAATAATAAAGCATATATATATGTTTTAGTCTTATTTGTAGACTAGCAGTATCGCCCGGCATTGCTCGGGTTTGTAAGGGAAATAACTATATAAGCATTTTTAGAGATGTAAAGTATAATAGCCATCTCAATATGGCTAACCACAAAGGGGGGGGATGTTACTGTAGCTTTTTACGTTCTGAGATTTAATAATAAATTTTTAGAGAGTTACTTCCCTTATATATGCCAAAAACGCATTAAAAATGGGAAAAATTGATGGTAATTTTTTTTTAAATCATAGACTCTTCATAGACATGCGCTAATACCCAGAAGGGCTCGATATGAATCACGACTATAAGATACTCGGTTTTGGTTAAACTGCACGGCAAAATGTGGGAGTAGTTAGGAATCTAAATCGTAGGAGACAGACAACACACAACCTCACTTTTATATATAAAGATTAGGTAGGGGGGGGCTCTGAAAAGGGCCTCAGGGAGTAGCGTCCCTGCCTTCCTGAGCTAGTTTCCCATCACATTTCTTAAAAATCGTGGTAGAGGCCTTGGTCTTGGGATCACTCATGTCTAGAAACTGAGGTTGGGAGTAAACAAGGGCATGCTTCCCATAGAAAATCCAGCTCCAAATAAAGCCCCATGATAGCAAGGGAGAATGGGCACCAGCCAGCCCAAAGGATGGGGTGGGATGGACCTGCCTACCTCGGTTGCTATGGTATTGAGGTAGATTCAGCCACCCCCATTAACGGGGACAAAACCTGGAGTAAAAACACTGGATGATGATGATCATATATACATACAAGTGAAGGCGGCAAGCTGGCAGAAACATTAGCACGCTAGGTCAAATGTCTTGTAGTGTTTCGTCTGCCGTTACGTTCTGAGTTCAAATTCCGCCAAGGTCGAATTTACCTTTCATCCTTTCGGGGTCGATAAATTAAGTACCAGTTATGCACTAGAGTCGATGTAATCGACTTAATCCATTTGTCTGTCCTTGTTTGTCCCCTATGTTTAGCCCCTTGTGGGTAGTAAAGAAATAGATATATACATACACATACATACATATACATAAACGCACTCACACACACACATGCACACATGCGCACATGCACACACAGAGGCATTTTATAGGTGTGAGCATGGTTGTGGTTCAGAAGTCCGCTTTCCAACTGCGTGGTTCTGGGTTCAGTCCTACTGCAAAGCACCTTGGGTAAGTGCATTCTACAATAGCCTCAGGTTGACCAACACCTTGTGAGTGTGTGAGTGGATTTGGTGTACAGAAACTGGAAGAAGACCATCATGTGTGTGTGTGTGTGTGTGTGTGTGTATGTGTGTGTGTGTGTGCCTGTGTATCTTTGTCTTGATATCACATGATAGATGTAAACGGATGTCACTGTCATACCAGTAGCAAACTTTGTTCCAGTCTGCCATGAAAATATGCCAGGCCACATGAAGGGGGCATCCAGCTGTAGAAAACCTGCCTCAATAAACACTGTCCAACCCATGCAAGCATGGAAAAGTGGACGTTAAAACCATGATGATGATGATGATGCTGATGATGGTACATTTCAAAAGTGTGCCTACATGTTGTTGATGTGTGTGTGTGTGAATGCATGTGAGATAGCAGAGAGTGTGTGCATATGTGTCTGTGTGTCTGTAGATACCCTCACACACATACACACACAGACACACAGCCATCTCTCAAAATAGGAACAGCCCAAACATGATCTGGCGTTTCTACCATGTTGGTCTATTAATATTTCCTGCAATTTGATATTCCATATCTCAAAACAAACCAAAGATTTTTTTATGAGGAATCTGAACAAGAGAAATAATGAAACGTGAACATGTTTCATGCAATAGTTTTAGATTTACAATACATGTATATACGCATGTATATGTATATACACATGCATGTACATGTGTGTATATATGTAATACACATGAGTGTTCCCAGCATGTGGGTGGAGGAGGGAAACTATTAAAATTACT
>NC_043018.1:19776360-19778860 GCF_006345805.1 Octopus sinensis | reverse complement strand
CCATCATGCACGCACACACAGACACACACACACACAGACTCACACACACACACACACACATGCACACACCAAAAAAATATGGCTTTATGCCAATGCAAGAACTCATTACTCCAAAGGAATCGGTATTTTATTTCTATGATGTCTGATGTAGATGAAAGCGTTTAGCTTTGTACAAGTAAACAGCTTCAGCAGACGGCACAGTCACTGCACATGAGGAATGTTGGCATCGGTAATACAAGACTTGCAAACAGCAGAAGGAAACTAAGAACAAATCACATATAAATAGACCAGAAGAAGCTGAAACGCACAGCGTTTCTAGCGAAAGAACATTAATTTTCCTACCGGACTATTTTTAACTGTACTAAAATATTGAATACATCATTTTATTTACCAACAACTTTTTACTTCTGCTACTACCTCCATCGGTTTTTTTATTTCATATTATTTTATTTATTTAACTTTATTTTATATCTCTTGAATTCTAAGACACTAGCTGAAAGTTTATTGCCGTTCAATGCCAGTGCATAGCATCGGTACATTAACGAAATATATTTTATATGATGACGAGAACACACCTTGTAGAAAATTGCTTATTTCTGTCAGAATATAAATTTAGTTTTGTTGTAAAATATTTCTAGGGGATAAAAATAGTCAAACCAAACTAATATAACTGGATGTTAAATATTAAATTGTAAATTTAGATTGTTTGTAGTGTACTAGCAGTATCGCCCGGCATTGCTCGGGTTTGTAAGGGAAATAACTATATAAGCATTTTTAGAGAGTTACTTCCCTTATAGATGCCAATTCGGGCTTTCTTAGCCATTTCTGTTTTGGTGTCTTCAAGCCATGAAGTCGTTGTTCTAAAGAACGCTGGTCTCCTTGACAACGCTTTACGACGTTGATTTCCTTACACTCCCTTCCCCACAGCTTCACGAGGGAGGGAAGAAGGGGGAGAAGCAACAGGTGCAGGTGTGACCATGGACACCAACTCCGCCGCCATCGACACACGAAAAATATGCATTAAAATGGAATAAAAATTATGTTAAATTATTTTTTAAATCGTAGACTCATCGTAGATGCGCGCTAATACTCAGACGGGCTCGATATGAATCACGACTATAAGATACCCGAATTTGGTTAAACTGCACCGCAAAATGTGGGAGTAGTTAGGAATCTAAATCGAAGGGGACAGACACTCACACAACTACAGTTTTATATATATAGATATGATGACGAGAACACACCTTGTAGAAAATTGCTTATTTCTGTCAGAATGTAAATTTAGTTTTGTTGTAAAATATTTCTAGGGGATAAAAATAGTCAAACCAAACTAATATAACTGGATGTTGAATATTAAATTACAAATTTAGATTGTTTATAGTGTATGTCATTAATACCTGTTATTTACCTGGCTTCTATTAAAGATGATAAGGTATGAATAGTTTGAAATCATGATGCCCCTAAGACAACTTTCACCTGTATTCTCAGTTTTACAGCAATAACACATACCATGTTCACCTGTGTATAAGTTGCCCTCATATCGTACTCATAGTTTAGTATTAATTACAGGTAGGGACACTGTCCTTTGTTTTGCAACCATAATATACTTCCAAGTATGTTTTGGTTTATAAGCTAATCACCGTGACCGACCAGGCTATCAGATGTTGCAACGCATCACTGGTCACAATGCGCTTCGCATTGTTTTAGCCTTCAAATGACGCCTCCCCACTGGCAAAGCAAGCAGGCCAACAGAAGAGAGAGTGAGAGAAAGCTGTGGCGAAAGAGTACAGCAGGGATCGCCACCCACCCCCCTGCCGGAGCCTTGAGGAACTTTTAGGTGTTTTCGGTCAATAAACACTCACAACGCGCGGTCTGGGAATTGAAACCACAATCCTACGCACACGCACACACACACACACACAGACTCACACACACACACACAGACTCACACACACACCACACACACACACACGCACACACACACACACATGCACACACCAAAAAAATATGGCTTTATGCCAATGCAAGAACTCATTACTCCAAAGGAATCGGTATTTTATTTCTATGATGTCTGATGTAGATGAAAGCGTTTAGCTTTGTACAAGTAAACAGCTTCAGCAGACGGCACAGTCACTGCACATGAGGAATGTTGGCATCGGTAATACAAGACTTGCAAACAGCAGAAGGAAACTAAGAACAAATCACATATAAATAGACCAGAGAAGCTGAAACGCACAGCGTTTCTAGCGAAAGAACATTAATTTTCCTACCGGACTATTTTTAACTGTACTAAAATATTGAATACATCTTTTTATTTACCAACAACTTTTTACTTCTGCTACTACCTCCATCGGTTTTTTTATTTCATATTATTTTATTTATTTAACTTTATTTTATATCTCTTGAATTCTAAGACACTAGCTGAAAGTTTATTGCCGTTCAATGCCAGTGCATAGCATCGGTACATTAACGAAATATATTTTATATGATGACGAGAACA